>NC_090439.1:528575879-528723379 GCF_031143425.1 Pleurodeles waltl
CTCATTTTCAGCCCTATCAGAGTCTGGGCAAGCAGAACCAAGTCATCCACATATTAAATTATAGGGAGCACAGTATTGCCCAATTTCAGAGGGAATGTATTTCCTTTAAGCAACTCTGCACCAAGGTCGGCTTTATAAAGGTTGAAAAGTGTGGGGGCAATGACACAGCCTTGCTTTAAACCTCTGTTAGTATAAATGTTCTTTGTTACACATGTTTGAGATCTCTTGATTCACATCCATTTGTTGGAGTATAGCGCAATTGTAGATCCCAGCAACTTTTTTTGGTATCCCCCAAACGCCTATTTGTTTCCAGAGTATATAATGCTCAACACCATCAAAAGCTGCACTGCAATCTATGAAATAAGCATAGAGCGGATGGGATGGGGACTTCAGTGCCTTTTTACCCAGGTATGAGAGGCCAAGAACATTGTAAAAGAGCAAGATCTAAACCCAGTCTGGTATATGGGAATAATGTTATTTTCCATGATCCAATTTTCATGCTCTTGTAGGAGCATCTTTGCAAAGGCCTTACCATCCACATTTAATAGTGCTATCAGCCTATAGTATTCAGGTTAGGTAATATCTCCTTTTTTATGAATTGGGAACAAAATTTACCCTTTCTAGGCTTCCGGGATGACAAAAAAATATAGGCAATCACTGAACAGGATAGTCATAGGCTCAACCCAAAAAAACAGTCATCGCTCAAGATGCTTCCTGGAAGACGTTTGGACCTGGTGCCCCATCACACCGAATATTACTAAGTATGACAATCTGTTATCAAGACCATCAAAAATATGTTGCGACCCCATGGTGCCATGAGCCTCTACGTGATCTGGATCCACATATAGCTTTCCCGCACATCTTTCCCATTCACAAACAGAAACCACACTGTCTTTGCTGGCAGGTGTGTTTAAATGGGTGTTGAATTCTCTGCTTTCCCCTGGCATCATTAATGTGTGTATTCTTTTCCAGCATTCCTCTGTATCCTTTATCTTTAATTTCCATAATATTTTCTTGTGCTCTTTTCTTGCCAGCCTTCTGTGGGATTCTGTAATGGGAGTTTTATTGTTCCTGTAGTGTGATTCCGCCTGTCTACATTCCTTTGTGCTATGTTGGTACTCCCAGGATGTTGAAAATTTATCCATGGCTATTCTTTTAGTCCCAAGCGGCCTGTGCTGTTTAGAGCAATTAATTGCACTGTGGAGCCTATTAATAATAATTCCCCACTGGTAAGACACCGGACCAGTCCCAATTTCCAGCATTAGGGGGCCATTGACCTGTTTCCACAGTGCATACTTGGCAGAGCAAGCTGCATCCTATTTAATTTGTTTCAGCAAAGGACACAAATTATTAGATAATATCTGCTTCCCAGTAACTTTGTAGGGCAGGTGCCTTGCCGCTCCAAGACCAATTTCTATTGTCACAGGGTTATGATCACTTTCTGTTCTATTAATGAGCTGATGATGGCTTAGGCATCTAGCCGACAGTATTGCACTCAAAGAAGTCTAATGTAGAAATACTTCTTAATGGTGGTAGAGGTGTGCCGACAACAGATTCACTACGATTGGTCGTTCTCATTCCGAAGTCTTTGAAGAAAGTTTCTAAAATCATTCTTGCAGAATCTCCTGGAAGCCCAGCCTCCTGACCCAAGTTGCGAAAATGTGTCTCCTGCTATCACAGTCACGATCCGGGGGCTCATACAAAAATTCTTTCAGCAAAGATAAGATGGATTTTACATTTGCCTGTTTTTTTTTTTTTTGCCCGGCTGGGATTTATATACAAGTTTATAATTGATATCTGCATTGATTTATTGGTAAAGGCCAGGCCATAAATGCTTACTACATGGACATCCCTTGTTGATTTCCCCCAGACCTCCACCTTAACAACTAGAACTAATTTGACAGATGTTGCTATCCCTCCCATATACCTTGCAAACAGATTTTTCTTTGTACAGGAGTCTGGGTTGTTATAAAACCAGGGATGGGTAGATGCTCCACCGTCCAGGTTTCCTGGAAACGCAGAATATCTGCATTGTTCACAAAACTCGCAATGGTGCGGCTAGCAAATAGGGAAGTCAGGCTGGCCACGTTCCCACTTACTAATATAATCACACTTTTTGATATTTTAAAGGGTAGTCTTTTACAGCTAAAGATGCATTTTTTCTTTTGTGGTCAAGGCTACAGTCAGCCAGTCCCAGTTCTGCCAGCCTTGGTCACTGAAATTGCTTCTCACATCTGCTTTTGATAAACTTCCTGTATCCCTTGTTACCTGTATGGTAATTCTTTTATCATCCATTGGGATTTACCACAGGAGTTCTTCTCAGGATACTAGATGGTTTAGTCAACCGACAAAATAATTGATTTCTCATAGTCAGGACACAGGGATACCGTTCTATTTCTGGCTTGCTGATTTTTATACCCCTGCTAATCAGCAAACCCTTGTTTCCAAGGATTCTTTCTACGATGCGCTGATCAGTCCATGTTGTCAGAATAGATCCTCTCTGGCTGATCCAAGCATAGATGTTAAAGTTTACCGAGAGGAGTTCCCCTGATGCTAAATTCGATAGCGATGATATATTATGTAAGGAAACACAAAATGTTTTATCTGTTAAGGATGTCACAAGGCCCATGATGCGTATAGCAGGGTAAATATTGAAGTAGGCTGATCGAAGTTCTTCTGGGACTTTATACAATTATCGCTTGATTTTTCCCATGGTTCTCCTGCTTATAGTCAGACCCGTGTGAAGCAAAGGCGTTCCGAGTACTTATATGGTTAGTCTCCCGGTGGGTTAGCCCTGTTCTCCAGGCACATGCCTGACCCCACGATATTACTTCACTGGGTGAAATTGTTTCTTGCGTGAGTCCCTTGTTCCTGATACAGAAATAATTGTTCAGGTTGTCCCAATGAAAGGTTCTTTGCAAGAATCCTCTCCTGTATACCTTGAACCTAAGCCATCTGTGAGTTGGTATTGCATGTGGCTATCGTCACTTCCTGTGTGATTTGCCGATTAGGGGAGGCAATCTACTTGTTTATCCAGCTGCTTGGTTACTTGGTCGTTTGTTCACTTTTATTGCTTTAATTGCTAGTCACTCCGTTGTTCAATAGCTTGGTTATTTAGCTTCTTAACTTTTCCCTTTGCTGCATGACATCAGCGTAATTAGGTTTAATTAAGCTTGACTGGGAGGACGAATGGGACGATGGGTGGGAGGATAATATAAGGGGAGTGGAATATGGGGCATTTGGAGGGGGGGTGGGGGGGCAAGACTAAGGCACCTCCACAAGTGTGCCATTCCACCCTTCTTTCTCGCCTGGTCCTCTGAACTGAGACAGCATATTGCCTTGCTGTTGTGTTCCCTGTGCTCATCATTCTCGGCGATCCCTGCATACCTGCTGCTTGGGCAGACTTGTTTTGCATCACCATTGCCTTTTCCCTTAGTCTCCTCCGCTTCAACTCAGTCTCATCACTACAATATTTTGTATAATGCAATACTTCATTAATCGGCTTTCCTTGTCAGCAAATTATGATTCTGATTCTTATTGCTAATTTCAGGCTTCATTCCTTGAACAAATCTGAACACAAATTGAATCACGTCTCTCGGCGCAATAATTTCTGTGCCACTGTATTGCTTGAATGCTTGCATCCATCTCTCATAATAAGCACAAACAAACTCCTTTGTTTCCTGGGATGACCTGTCAATTCTTTTCCAGTCAATATCTTTAGGGGGAAACTCTGGTTTTCAAAAACTCAGTCACCTTGTAATAGCTGTTCATTACCTCTTCAGCCGCATCTGTTACTGCATCCCTTGGCGGCTCATGCATTGGCCAATCAACACTCTGCTTACTCTCAACTCACAAGTCTGCTGGATACGCAATCTCAAAGTGTTCAGATCTTCCTGCAAATGCTTCGCAAGCTTGACAAATCTCTCCATTTGCTGATACCATTCCACTGGTTTCTTTCTCAATTGTGGGTAATCACTTCTAAATGACAGTATGTCACTTCTGCTTCAAGGAACATGAACAAAGTTCCCTCCTGGAATCTCTCTCATCAGCATCATTTTTACAGCTCTCTCAGCCTGCTGTACATCATTTGAAGATGCAGTGTTCTGATCTCTTGTATTTGCCCATCTACCTTCCCATTTATCTAATGCTCTCCATGTTTGAATACTCTGAATCAACTCCTTAATTTGAATTTCCATTCCAGGTGATGTCATGTTCGCAGTCTCTCTCAAATCGAATTCTAATCTATAACTCTTCTTCAGTTGTTTGGCTGTATTCATCTTAATTTCATATTTACTGGCTAAATTAGATAATTTCTGATAAACTTGTCCTGCTGAAAGAGTAACGTCTTTGCACATGAAGCACAATTAATTTTCATTGTAAGAATCTAATATGTCTAATTCAAGGGTTCCCTCAATCATTTAATTCAATTCCAATTTTAACCAGCCGTTTTAAACGTTTTGTCTCCCTAAGGCGTGTTGCCTGAAGCTGGTGTTCCACTCTAATTATCTAGCCATTCGGTCAGTTGTTGGGCTGTCAGTCCTTGTGGACTAATGTTTCCATTGCCCTGGGGCACAAACTGTGGAATATTGCATGGGGTTCTCAGCCTGCTCTTGCGCCATCACAGATGATCCCACTGAGCATGTGGGACATGTCACATCAATCAGTGGACCTACTCTATTATGCATCTGGTTTGAACCAAAATAATTTATAGGGGATTATGGTAGGCACTGTAGTGCTCAGTCTCCATTTCTGCTTTAGTTCCAAAAGGTGAAGTCAATTGCTAATACTGGATTTGGAATCTGAGAACCACTCTTATTACCCTGGGCATACAACAGAACCTATTGTAACAGGAAATGTCAATGCATCTGGTCCTGACAAATTCGCTTGACTTGGCAGGAACATTAATCCTTTACTTTGGCCAGTCAATTCCAAAAGCTGGATTTGACTAATTTGGGGCAACATTCTGCAGTGTTGTTACTGGGGAATAGATAGGCATTGTCTATCTCGGATTCACAAATTGCACAGGTGTCTGTACTGTAGGTGTAGACTCAACTTTAATCATTCCTGCATTCTGAATTGGCTGTGACATTGTTGGAACTGTGACATCCTGAACTCTGTTAACGATTGGAACTGTCTAATAAACCGCTGGCACCTGTGCAACATTAGCAGTAGGCACATTTGGAGTTATCTGAAACTGGGTCGGTTGAACTGGGGCCGTGGCCATTTTCAGGGTTACATTAGGGCCCACTGATGCAACTGCATTATACAGTGGAGGATGATTTTGCCGCAACTGCTTTATAAATTCATCCTCTCAATCTCTTTTGGGATCTGCTGCCTTTTTTATTTTCACCTAACTTCTGTTCTGCAGCTTCTTCAGATTTCTTTTTAGCTCTAGATTTAACACCTCCATCTTCCTGTGTAATTGCTGGGAATAACTTCACTACATGTAATGTCTCTGCTCTCCACATTCTCTGCTCCTCATCCCATTGAGCTTCCACTAATGCCTTTTCTGCTTTCCTCATTCTCCTTTCAAATTTCTTAGCCTCTTCCTGTCTTGCAACTACTTCCCAAATAGCAAGTGCTTCAAATTCTGCAGGTCTAGGAAGGTGTTTTGATTAATACAACACCCTCATCAAGTTCTCCAAAAACTTTTAGTTAAGATTAATGACTGGGAAAAACTGAAGTATCTTCCTTCTCAGTTAATTTGCACCACTGGTTTACCCAGAGACATGCTGAAACTTCTCTCTCCTCCATAACCTAGAATGCTGATGTACCCTCCGGTGGAGTAGGTTCACCTTCTCTATTTGGAATAAAAATACCTCCTCTCAATGTGCTCCTTAAAGCTTTGAAAAACTTCATCTTTACACAAATCTAATTCACAAACACAGAATCTAGGAAACTAGGAAGTAATTTTCAATCCCACAATCCTTTTCACTAGCTGTTCTCACCCTGTAGCAGTGCAGTCTTGTCCATCAATCTGTACACTGCTTAGATTATCCCAAATTATGTCATGCTTTCTTAGCTCAGCAGCTGTGACTCACTTCAGAGCCTTCTCAAACACCTCTCACACAAAACCTAAATGCAAATATTGCAAGCATAAAACCCAAACCGGTCTCCTCACTAAGGGTAGGGCTCAAGCTCAGGAAAGCTGTTTGGAATTTTCAACTATGGCCTATCGCACAGCCACTCTTCCGGCTATGGCTTTCTCACATGCGCAAGTAAGATTTCACCTGCAAACCTCACTCCAGTTGATACAAATTTTCCTTGTGCACTCAGGATTCACCCATTTCCAACCAACAACTCACACACACAACAAATCTACTGGCAATGTCAGCAGCACTCAATCGACCATCAACTCACTGCAGACAATAAATTAACCAAGTGTCCCAATGCACTTGTACAATACTCTGGAGTCTTAGGCCTCGCAAGATCTGTCAACAACAACAACCACGTGGACAAATGTTAAGCACAAAGCGCAGCATTCACTTGGAGTACGCAAACTTCCTATTCACTTCATACATCACATTTCACTGCGATTTAGCCAAAGCATTGCAAGCAAAAACCCTACTCAAAATACATACTGTACTCTTGTAACACAACGCTGGAATTTCATCAACCTATACACATCAAGAACAGCTCACAATGTGGGCAAATTCTGACTCCCCTCCTCACAAGACAAAACCATCCTCTGCTGTCAAAAACTGTTGGCATACCTGCAGAAGTCTTCTTCCCACCTGTGGTTCAGAAACCACAAGCGCGCAGGTGAGACACTATCACTATGCTCACCACTTGAGGTCAACTAAATCTTTAGATGTAGCGAAGAGTGTAGTAGTCAGGATCATTCAGTCACAAACAAATAACATTACACCATCAACAGTTCTAAACATTATAAACAATTTGACTCTAAATCAAACGCCAAAAAATGTTTCAAAGCTTTATCATAATCTGAAAATTAATGTTTCTTATGGTGCTCAAAACTAAGTTATACACCAAAATGTCTTAAACGATTTAACCTACTAAACATCAATACTGTTAAACCCTCCAAAAGAATAACAGATCAACAAGGCTAAAATGGCACATTAATTACAATTTTCTAAGCAGACGATGGTGACCTCAGTAAATCAAAATACAGTTTTAACAATCAATTTTAGAGCTGGGCCATCCTTATCTCTAACTCAAATTAGGACTTGCATGGGTGGGATTGGGCTAATACATGTGGACAAAAGCATAAGAAAGACATAAATAATTTGGAAAAAACATCTAACTAAGGCAGCTCACTATAAGAATACGCTGGTGCATGTGCCTAAGCTGGAAAAGAGACAAGAAACCACATTTAATTATACTTCTCCTCATGGGACAGCAGACAGCAATGTTTCGTCGGCAAGAGTGGTCACTTTCTTCTGACTTCTGTTGACAGCAGCATTAAGACAGTACAGAAAATGAGCTGCACATTGATGGATCAGCAGTTCGGAATCAGTTGGGCATATTGCTATTGAACAGCATAAACAATTGTGACCGTTAAGACTAAGATGAGAAAAACTCATCGGGATTTGAAGAGAACAGGGGGTGACAGCAAACTTGAGACAGAAGTAGACGGACCCTGGCAGAGTTCTTGACAGCATTGAGGTAAGAGTGGACTAAATCTAAGTTTCCAACTTTCTCACTACTTAAAATAACCACAATCCTCTAAATTGGCCCTTCAGGTGGGATTATTTTAGGCGTCAGATACAGTGTCCAATGGTTGTCAATGGTACCACCAAGTTTGCAACTATTCCCTATTTTCTCAGCAAAAGTGCATTGTCATTTCAATTATTTCATACAGTTCCACCAAAATATTACATTTTCCAGTTATTTGCAACATCAGGATCCTCTCTCACGGCACACTAAATGAACTAATACATTTTACATGGGAATCATAAGTGTCCTGTCTAGTTCAACAGCTTGAACAAAAAATGTAACGTTAATAACCATGTTTCTTGCCTTCAATACAATAGAACATTCAATATCACATCACCAACTTAGGGAAAAGAATTCAGGAGAGAGGGAACAGAGAAAACAAGTGATTTTCCACTATTGCTGCAAAATTACTCTCTCCGGTCTAGTCAAGCCAAGAAGCCTAAATGGACATTAATACATTAAACATATTGGACACCTCAATTTAATTTAAATATGTAAAGCAAATTATTTCATTGCAAACATTTGACATGTTAGAACAATGTCAAATGTGCATTTATTTTTCTGCACACATCTTGCGTTAATAAAATTCATTTTAATCAACACAAGTATGAATAATTGGTATTCTTTTAATGTTTATTTAAAATTCACCTAATAATAACTTTTATTCGGTATGAAAAAATTCATCCATTACAATAAATAATCTTCAATACCTTTGTTAAAATTAGCAATAAAACCATAAATAATAACACCCATCAGGAATAAAAACATATAACCACATACATAGAAACAGTAAAATAGAAGGATTCATTCTAAAAACTCTACATTGTTACGGCAAGTAATAGCTCCCTTCAGGAATTATCCCAGCCCCTTCCACACCAATACATCTGAGGCCATCTGCAGCCACATAAAAGCCGGACGATATTGCACAAAACCCTTGGGCCTTAGGAGAGGTAATAAAAAACGAGTTCTGAATGGTGCATAAAAACATAAAACAAAGTAAAATGGGGCAAGGTCTGTTGGGACACCCCATCACAGGGGCAGGGTCTAATACATTTGTCCCCATACTGACCTAACGGGAAACACAAATTACTTCTAATGATCCCCAAACGGAAACGGGTTATGAGAGACCTTTCCCTCACATCCTTCATCTCTAAGAGATAGCGCTCAGGACCTACCCACATCTTTAGCATAATGAAATCCCTGATCGATTTTTTTCCCTAAGGCCTCCCCCTTCCTCCTGTTCTTCTGGATTTTTTAAAAATTCTCCTTTACCCATTTCTTATCACACCTGGTCAGGTCTTCAGGATAATCAACCAAATCAGGCCGCCCCAAATCATGAGCCATCTTCCTTATGTGCATCAACCAGGGAATATTCTTTACATTGTCACAAACCAGACAATCCTTTAAGATATCCCTATTCAGAGTGGCATGTTCGTTAGTCCAAATTGAAAACCATAGCAGAAGGGGAGCCAACTGAATAGTGTCCTGGACAAACTCAAGCTCCAGCTCCAAATGAAGGCTGAAACCAGGGATATTTTGTCCAACTCCCAATAGCCTTCTACAGAACCGATTTTCTTCCACCATAAGGGCTCAGGAGTCCCTATACCCCCAAAGTGCAGCACCATACAGCAGAACGGGGAGGCATTTCCGCCTATCAATTTCAAGCAAGGGCTTGATGGGTTTACTACCTACCCTTACAGCAAAGTCAAAAGTTGTGCCAACTACTGCATGAAAAAGCGCACCCCTTCTGGCAATACAAGGTTTCCAAGATCCTTTCTCATCAAAAATAATCCCTAGACATGGAAACTCATGGACCCTACTAATAATTTGATCCTCCACCCTTAGCTCCCCCACCCTACTCAGGGGTCTTCCACACACCATAAAATGAGATTTCTTAAAATTGACCTCTAAACCCAAAGCTGACATAAAGGAGGCATAAGCTCTAACTGATTCCCGGAGACCATTCATAGTACGGGCCATAAGGACTGCGTCATCCGCGTACGTTAGTACAGGGATATCAGTACCATTCACCTTTGGAACATCCCTACAATGTTTCATCAGAAAATCAGACAATCCATTTGTATATAGAAGGAACAAAGTAGGAGCCAGAACACACCCCTGGCGCACACCCCTTGAAAGCTTAAAGGCCTCTGAGCATTCCCCATTCGACCCCACCCTAACATTAGCAATCGTCCCAGTATGTAAGTATCAGAGCAACTCTACAATATTAGGATCCAGCCCTAGCTGATTTAATCTTTCCCATAATATAGACCGGTTCACCTTATCAAAGGCACAGCTTAGATCCATAAAAGCAAGATAGAGCGTACCTTTCCTAGCCTGCGTGCATTTGCCGATCAGCATCAATAGGTTAAGACATTGATCTCGCGTGCCAAGGCCTTCCCTGAAACCATACTGATCCTGACTTAAAATATCATTCCCTCTCATCCAGGACTCCAGGCGCCTTAAAATAATCCGTCCTAAAATCTTCACCGAAGAGTCGCCTAATAAAATATCCTTTGCATTGTCTCATGTCAGTAATTCACTCAAATATAAATGCACAATGTCTTCATGTTAAACGTGATATCAAAATACGAAAGGCAGCCACAATGTCCATCATAATTTAAACATGCACATTTTACATCTCACCGTTAATTTCTGTTAAGCTTTTAAATGAAGGTTAATTAATCACCATCTGATTACTTTTATGCCACTAATGTATTAATAAAATTTCATCTCTCAGGATCACTCTGTGTAATGATGTGGCAGCCAAGGACTTTACTACACAACAGTCCTGTATGTTTTATTGAGCATTTATGCAGTTAGGCTTAACACTGCAGAAATAGTCTTTACTAAGTGATAGACCACTAGCTATGGTTTGGGGGTTTGTGTATGTTCATAATGCACTCTTTGCTGTCATGCCTCTGTGCTCTTCGAAGTTGTGAGGGCCTATTCGGCTCTTCAAGCTTGTCTGAATCATTGGTCTCAAAATGAAGTCCTGCTTCTGAATGAACCTTTGTTTCTTAGAGCTAACACCGTGCGTCTGGCGACATGATCTTGCAGGTTAAAACGTATTTTTTTTTTTTTTTTTTTTTTTTTTTTTTTTGTGATGTCCTGCTGAAAGTCAGTTTTTTGCCACTATAGTTGTTATTAGCAGCTTTATTTTTTTTCCAGACGATTGTATTCGGTTCCACGGAAACGCTTATTAATGGCTTCTCCCATTGACTTTCACTGAAAAGGTTAAAGCCGTGTTTCTCCAATTTACCTTGTCGTTTTTGCCAAATCATTTTGTCGTTATTGGGTAAAGGTTGTTTATTTGTTTTTTGTGAACTTCGTCTGTCCTTTATATTTTTCCTTTAACTACATTGCAGCTTCATATAAAATGTTGTGCAGAACAGAGACGTAACGTTTTCTTCATATAAAAAACAGTTGGTATAAAGCAGCGTGAGGATGAATCTTCTCTTGAATGGAGTGTTTATGGTTCTGTTAGACTGAGCAACCTAACATAAACCTTTGCCCTGTCTTCCCTCAAACCACGTACCATCATGGTAGGGTCATGTCATTTACACACAGATTCGTACAGTACGATTGCGGTCCGGAAGAAAACACACCGATAGGCACAGGATGGAATGGTGTTTAGCAGGGGGTATGCTTTTCCTGCAATTTATGTCTTAGTTACATTTTGATGTCCTTTTCAGTATAGTTTGTAATTGAGTCGAAGAATAAAATTGTTATTTTATAGTTGAATGGAATGTAACGTCTTCTATGTAGTACTAGTACTTCAGGGTGAAGCCGTGTTACTGCTTCACCCTGAAGTAATGCAGTTCAACCACTTTTTTGATTTGTGGCCAAAATGTGTCTGCTTAATGCCTTTGCTACGTAGCACGCAATGCAGACAGACTGGCAGTAAATAGTTTGTCATACAATTCCGATATACTCAGCCAAGCAGCGTTCTATACAGAGATGGACGATCCACTGAAAGCTCGAGCCCAGATGTCTGCTGCACCTCTGCTGAAACCTAATGCTCTGGTGTTTGCCATCTTGTATATAGTGTCAAGGGATGGAACTGTGTGTGGACTCGTGAGTTAGATGCAGTGTGCTCTTGGTGACTGCTTCAAAGTATTATGTCCAGCTAATTTGTTTTGGGCCGTAACTTGACACTGCACAAGAACTGTTTAATAGGTTTTCTAGCAGTATGATGAGAGATAATTTGATGTGTCCATATTCACTTTAAGTAAACAGTGCAACTGCTGCTACTTAGTACTCCGTATTGGAGTATGGCCGCGGGCCTTTGCTGTGTGCCAGTCCACTCCATTCTGCAACGCTAGCGTTGCCTTTTTGTTCGAGCAGGCATAGTTCTGTTATATCTGCGCTCCTCTGGAACTCGGATGCTTCTTTATGCAAGGGGAATTGAAAAGTTTATCTTTTATTTTACCCCAACTATTGTATGGAGTACCTTCGTATTTTATTCAACCTTTTTATTGCATCAAGCAACTTGGGGCCATATGTACGAACACTTTTTCCCATAGACACAGAATGGGTAAAAACCTTTGCTACATCTACCCTTGGTTACTAGTTAACCGTAGTGGTACTATCAACGAAAAGATGGCTAACAGTTTCTTTCTGTGGGCCTTAATACATATGTGTGTTAAAATATGCTCGGAATTTCCCCCTGCAGGAGTAGCAATGCTGCGGGAGTTGGTAGTCCCCTTCAGTGTGATTCCCGCAGCATTCAGAGTTTCTGGGCTTCGAATAATTAATTACAGTGGGATTCTGTGCTTCGCCCATTTATGCACATTTTTCCCCTCGCTCTCGGCCCTTTCGTCCATGCGCATTTTACCAGCTGAGCAAAAAGCTTCTTGTGGAACTGTACAGCATTGCTGCGTGCACGTGTGCTTCCTGCATCTACCTAGCTGACGTTCTTAAACTGCGTGGCCTCTGACCACCAGAAAGTCCTAATTTAATTGCCTTTGCTACAAGATGATGCCAATTATAGTGCAGTTGAATGGACTTTAGAAAAATTCAGAGCATGAGGCATTAAATCCGTGCAGTGAGATGAACTCTTAAAGAATCAACATGGCGCTAAGCACGTTTAAAAAAAAAAAATTAAAAAAAAAAAGCGGGCCCTCTCCTACAGACCTGATTCACACTTTGAAAAGGAAGCAATGCCTGTTTATTGGAGTGGAGTTAAGTGGACGTAGGCAATCCAATTAAGTTATGAATCCATCTGGGGACGTCTGATTTAATTTTGCACGTCCTGGACACGCCCCTTATTTATTTATATATATATATATATATATATATATATGTTCGATGGCATGTGTAGCTGCAGATTCACATGCTGTGCACAGTCCGCCGTCTGGTGTTGGGCTCGGAGTGTTACAAGTTGTTTTTCTTCGAAGAAGTCTTTTCGAGTCACGAGACCGAGGGACTCCTCCCATTTCGATTCCATTGCGCATGGGCGTCGACTCCATCTTAGATTGTTTTTTTTCCGCCATCGGGTTCGGACGTGTTCCTTTTCGCTCCGTGTTTCGGGTCGGAAAGTTAGTTAGAATCTCGGAAAAAAACGTCGGTATTGTTTGCGTTCGGTATCGGGTTAGTTAAAACAAATCGACACCGAATTTTGAAGAGCTCCGGTGGCCCTTCGGGGTTTTTTCGATCCCCCGTCGGGGCCTGGTCGGCCCGGCCACGTGCGACTTCAAGGCTGATGGAACAGACCCCATTCCGCTTCTGCCCAAAATGCCATAACAAGTATCCGTATACGGATCAGCATCTGGTCTGTAACTTGTGCTTGTCCCCCGAGCACAAGGAGGATACTTGTGAAGCCTGTTGAGCGTTTCGCTCGAGGAAGACGCTGAGAGACCGAAGAGCCAGGAGACTACAAATGGCGTCCACGCCGACAGGTCAAGAACGTTTCGAGGAGGAAGAAGAGGCTTTCTCCGTCCACGAGTCGGATTCTGAAGAACTCGACGCCGAAGAAACACCCAAAACCGTGAGTAAGACATCGAAAATCAAGACTCACGAGAAGTCCACAAAAGCCCAGGGGACGCCACCGCCAACAGGCCATGGCTTAACCCGAAAACTAGGTGACCGATCCAAGGCACCGAAAAAGGGCATGCTGGTGTCGAAGTCATCCGACTCCGGTCGAGATACCACCACACAGCAATCTCGGAGCCGAGACAGCGGCTCCGAGAAAATTCGGCACAGAGACACCACGCCGAAAGCAAAGAAGGTTTCTTCGGAGCCTAAAAAGACTTCCGAAAAGGTTTCGGTTCCGAAACATCCAGCCTCGGAGCCGAAAACTAGTTCCTATACAGAGGAACAAGGATTAACCTCCCAATTACATAGATTTGGAGAGGAGCTTCAAGCTGTAGAGGCTGACTACAAGCAAAGGAGGCTTCATATTCATGAGGACACAGGGAAGATAACCACTCTTCCCCCAATCAAAATTAAAAGGAAACTTGCCTTTCAACAAAAGGACAAGCAACCACAAGCAAAGGTGGCAAGGAAAACAACTCCACCACCTTCTCCACCACCTTCTCCACCACCATCAACACATGCATCACCACCAACAACTCCCCCACTGATGCACTCACCAGCTCATACCACAATGAGTCAGGATGATCCCGATGCATGGGACCTTTACGATGCTCCAGTGTCTGACAACAGCCCAGACTCCTATCCTACAAAACCGTCACCACCTGAGGACAGTACATCCTACTCACAGGTGGTCGCAAGGGCAGCCGAATTTCACAACGTCACCCTACATTCTGAACCAATTGAGGATGACTTTCTCTTTAACACCCTATCCTCCACCCATAGCCAGTACCAAAGCCTTCCCATGCTCCCAGGAATGCTAAGACATTCAAAACAAATATTTCAGGATCCAGTTAAAGGCAGAGCCATAACTCCAAGGGTGGAGAAAAAGTACAAGCCACCGCCAACAGATCCAATCTATATTACAACGCAACTAACACCAGATTCAGTAGTTGTCGGGCAGCTCGTAAGAGAGCCAACTCTCATACCTCAGGAGACGCACCACCTCCAGACAAGGAGAGCCGCAAATTTGATGCTGCGGGAAAAAGGGTTGCAGCACAAGCAGCAAATCAATGGCGTATTGCCAATTCACAAGCACTTTTGGCAAGATACGACAGAGCTCATTGGGATGAAATGCAACATTTCATCGAACACTTACCCAAGGACTTCCAAAAGAGAGCGCAACAGGTGGTGGAAGAGGGACAAAGTATCTCAAATAATCAGATACGGTCTTCCATGGATGCAGCAGATACAGCTGCAAGGACAATAAACACTGCAATCACGATACGAAGGCACGCATGGCTGCGCACTTCAGGGTTCAAGCCGGAAATCCAACAAGCTGTGCTCAATATGCCATTTAATGAACAGCAATTGTTTGGGCCGGAGGTAGACACTGCCATTGAGAAACTCAAAAAAGACACCGATACAGCCAAAGCCATGGGCGCACTCTACTCCCCGCAGAGCAGAGGCACATTTCGGAAAACACCTTTTTGGGGAGGGTTTCGAGGTCAACCCACAGAAACCACAACCTCACAAACAAGGCCTACTTACCAGGGTCGATATCAGAGGGGAGGTTTTCGGGGGCAACATAGAGGGGGCCAATTCCCAAGAAATCGAGGAAAATTCCAAGGCCCCAAAACTCCTCAAAATAAACAGTGACTCACAAGTCACACAACCCCATCACATAACACCTGTGGGGGGAAGACTAAGCCAATTTTACAAACTTTGGGAGGAAATAACAACAGACACTTGGGTCTTAGCAATTATCCAGCATGGTTATTGCATAGAATTTCTCCAATTCCCTCCAAACGTCCCACCGAAAACACACAATGTCAAAACAACAATATAGATCTTCTAGGACTAGAGGTTCAAGCATTGCTACAAAAGGACGCAATAGAATTAGTACCAAATCAACAAAAGAACACAGGAGTTTACTCACTGTACTTTCTAATACCCAAAAAGGACAAAACTCTGAGACCAATACTAGATCTCAGAACACTAAACACCTACATCAAATCAGACCACTTTCACATGGACACGTTACAAGACGTAATCCCACTGCTCAAACAGCAAGACTACAGGACAACATTAGATCTAAAAGATGCATATTTCCATATACCAATACATCCTTCACACAGGAAATACCTAAGGTTCGTATTCCAAGGAATACATTACCAATTCAAAGTGTTGCCATTCGGAATAACAACTGCGCCAAGAGTTTTTACAAAATGCCTGGCAGTAGTAGCTGCACATATCAGAAGGCAGCAAATACATGTGTTCCCGTACTTAGACGACTGGTTAATCAAAACCAACACACTAAAACAGTGTTCACAGCACACAAAATATGTCATACAAACCCTTCACAAGCTAGGTTTCTCCATCAACTATGCGAAGTCACACCTTTTGCCGTGTCAAACACAGCAATACTTAGGAGCGACAATCAACACAGCAAAGGGGATTGCCACTCCAAGTCCACAAAGGGTTCAAGCATTTCCCAAGGTAATACAAGCCATGTATCCAACACAAAAGATACAAGTCAGAATGGTAATGAAACTCCTAGGCATGATGTCTTCATGCATAGCCATTGTCCCAAACGCAAGATTGCACATGCGGCCCTTACAACAGTGCCTAGCATCACAATGGTCACAAGCACAGGGTCAACTTCTAGATCTGGTGTTGATAGACCGCCAAACATACATCTCGCTTCTATGATGGAACAGTACAAATTTAAACCAAGGGCGGCCTTTCCAAGACCCAGTGCCACAATACGTCATAACAGATGCTTCCATGACAGGGTGGGGAGCACACCTCAATCAACACAGCATCCAAGGACAATGGGACATACATCAGAGGCAGTTTCACATAAATCACTTAGAAATGTTAGCAGTATTTCTGGCGCTGAAAGCATTTCAACCCATAATAACCCAAAAATACATTCTTGTCAAAACAGACAACATGACAATGATGTATTATCTAAACAAACAAGGAGGGACACACTCGACACAGTTGTGTCTCCTAACACACAAAATATGGCTTTGGGCGATTCACAACCACATTCGCCTAATAGCACAATTTATTCCAGGGATTCAGAACCAGTTGGCAGACAATCTCTCTCGAGATCACCAACAAACCCACGAATGGGAAATTCACCCCCAAATACTAAACAATTACTTTCAAATTTGGGGGACACCTCAAATAGATCTATTTGCAACAAAGGAAAACTCAAAATGCCAAAACTTTGCATCCAGGTACCCACAAGATCAATCCCAAGGCAATGCTCTATGGATAAACTGGTCACGGATCTTTGCGTACGCTTTTCCCCCCTCTCCTTCCATATCTAGTAAACAGGTTGAGTCAAAACAAACTCAAACTCATACTAATAGCACCAACATGGGCAAGGCAACCTTGGTACACAACACTACTAGACCTGTCAGTAGTACCTCATGTCAAACTACCCAACAGACCAGATCTGTTAACACAACACAAACAACAGATCAGACATCCAAATCCAGCATCTTTGAATCTAGCAATTTGGCTCCTGAAATCCTAGAATTCAGACACTTAGATCTCACACAAGAATGTATGGAGGTCATAAGACAAGCTAGGAAACCTACCACTAGACACTGCTATGCAAATAAGTGGAAAAGATTTGTGTATTATTGCCAGAATAATCAAATTCAGCCATTACACGCATCTCCAAAAGATATAGTAGGATATTTACTACATTTGCAAAAATCAAATCTAGCTTTCTCTTCCATAAAAATACATCTCACCGCAATATCCGCTTACCTGCAAATTACTCATTCAACTTCACTATTTAGAATACCAGTCATTAAAGCGTTTATGGAAGGCTTAAAGAGAATCATACCACCAAGATCACCACCTGTTCCTTCATGGAACCTCAACATTGTCTTAACAAGACTCATGGGTCCACCTTTCGAGCCCATGCATTCTTGTGAAATGCAATACTTAACGTGGAAAGTTGCATTTTTGATTGCCATCACATCTCTAAGAAGGGTGAGTGAGATTCAGCATTTACCATACAAGAACCATTTATTCAAATACATAAAAATAAAGTAGTTCTAAGGACAAATCCAAATTTTTTACCAAAGGTTATCTCACCGTTCCACTTAAATCAAACAGTAGAATTACCAGTGTTCTTCCCACAGCCAGATTCTGTAGCTGAAAGAGCACTACATACATTAGACATCAAAAGAGCACTAATGTACTACATTGACAGAACAAAACTAATTAGAAAAACAAAACAACTATTTATTGCCTTTCAAAAACCTCACACAGGTAATCCTATTTCAAAACAAGGCATTGCTAGGTGGATAGTTAAGTGTATTCAAACCTGCTATCTTAAAGCAAAGAGAGAGCTGCCTATTACACCAAAGGCACACTCAACCAGAAAGAAAGGTGCTACCATGGCCTTTCTAGGAAATATTCCAATGAACGAAATATGTAAGGCAGCAACATGGTCTACGCCTCATACATTTACCAAGCACTACTGTGTAGATGTGTTAACTGCACAACAAGCCACAGTAGGTCAAGCTGTACTAAGAACATTATTTCAAACTACCTCAACTCCTACAGGCTGGACCACCGCTTTTGGGGAGATAACTGCTTACTAGTCTATGCACAGCATGTGTATCTGCAGCTACACATGCCATCGAACAGAAAATGTCACTTACCCAGTGTACATCTGTTCGTGGCATTAGTCCCTGCAGATTCACATGCGCCCACCCGCCTCCCCGGTAGCCTGTAGCCGTTTAGAAGTAGATCTTGAACATTTGTACATTTGTAAATATATTACTTTAACCTTTATTATGTACATATGTATTCATTCCATTGCATGGGCACTATTACTAACATACACAACTCCTACCTCACCCTCTGCGGGGAAAACAATCTAAGATGGAGTCGACACCCATGCGCAATGGAATCGAAATGGGAGGAGTCCCTCGGTCTCGTGACTCGAAAAGACTTCTTTGAAGAAAAACAACTTGTAACACTCCGAGCCCAACACCAGACGGCGGACTGTGCACAGCATGTGAATCTGCAGCGACTAATGCCACGAACAGATGTACACTGGATAAGTGACATTTTCCATATATATATATACACACACACACACACACAACCCTTATCCCTCCCTGCCCCACCCTTATAATGGCCTTTCAGCTGGCTGCATGTCATCTAGGGGTGGCTGGTTGAGGGTCCCCTTATTGTTTCATCAAGCTCAGGAGAGCTCAGAAAGCAGTAAAACGTACCCATTCAAAACCTTGCGATCCTACAAGTATATTGGGACTGCACAGGAGTTAGCAGTCTTAAAAAAATAATAATAAAGGATTCACGACCCCGAACCTCACGTAAAGGTAAATGCAAACACACATTACTGGAAACCTGTAGCAAAGTACTTGTGGCATTACGACTAACCTTCTGTCAATCCCGTTGATGCTCACCCAGGAAACAACTATTGGCAAAGCCAATAGGTCTTGCCTGTGCGATAATCTATTGGCTTGGTCAATGTTTTTAGGCATTTTGCATAGCAGCGAGGCCTCTGTGCAACAAGGGTGAAAGTAAGAAAATACAAGCGCTATGACTCGGTCAACACTGGTCACGTTATATCGCTTTTATTTTATTTATTTATTTGTTTACTTTCAGTTATTTTGCACATCGGCCACACTTGTATGCTGCATGGCTAAAAACATTTACAAAGCCAATGGATCTTTTATAGGCGAGTCCTATTGTCTGCCAATACCTGTTTTATTCATTATCACATATGAGTGCCTTTAAATATGTGCATTCAGGGCAGGGCGTTCACTGTAGACAAATCTCTTGTAATTTGGTTAATAAACTATAATATTGCTTTGTAATAAAATCGTACACCACATGTAGCATACACATGCCGGTTGATTTCCCTCTTAGTTCACCAATGGCATTAGCAGAGGGGTTGGTGGGGTAGGAATGTGTAAGTGAATGTTTTATGCTGTCGCTGAAATGATCTCATATAAGTGATTTGCTTCCGTATGTTGAAGTATTTATTTATTATAATTTTGAAGAGACTTGACCTATTTTTTTCATGACGTTTGTTGCGTCATTTACCTGTGGTTATTTTCAGAGCTCGGCTCCCCCTGTTGGTTGGCTCGCCCACCTTTAGTTTCATGCAGGGTTCTGATAAGGTTTATGGCCCGGACGATGGAGATTGCGGTATCTTCAGCGTGACGATTTGTACTGTACGCTTAATCTAACCTGATATGTACAGTGAAAATTGTTAAAAAGGTGGTGTGCAAGTAACTTCTTTTTTTTTTTTTTTTTTTGTAGGGTTCGAACAGCAGCGCAAACTCTTCTAGCTCAACCCCCGTGGGCCTTGGGAAGCAGTTACTTCGTCCAAGAACGACACGTGTCTGTCTCAGGGACCTGATCTTCTGCATGGAACAAGAAAGGGAAATGAAGCATTCCCTGGCTCTATACCGTGCTCATCTTAAATGATAATCCATTTAAGTTATTGTGACTGCTGCCAAAGGAAGATACTCAATGCATTGTTGCACTATCCTGAAATGTCTAGTTTCGGGACAAGAGTCCACTTAAGGATAACTTCTGTTTACAGAAATCAAATATTATTTTTTATTTTAAATAAAACACTCAATTTAGCAGCTGTAGATTTTTAATAGCTGAAATTCAGTCATAAGCTGTCTGTAAAGCACCAACTAAGAAATGCATTTTGCAAATAATTGACCAGCTGCTTGCATGCGTTTGGCAGTGGCTGTCACTCTTTGCAACTCATTCCATGTTAGTGCCTTCCTTTCGTCTTACGCCGGAGAGGGAAAACAGCCGACAGTGTCAAGGAAACAGTACAACAGGCTGTGTGGCATTTAAAATCCACAGAATCATGAAACAACAATGAATTCACCATGTTAGTGTGTCTGTTCTCTGATGGCACGTTTGCCTACAACTTGTTTACTGGCTGGAAGATGCATGAATTAGCGTTTGCAACTCAGATGGACATCGCTGGCAAACTCGTGTGACCTTTGTGAGAAAATTGCTTGCCCACTAAACTAGGGCTCTTAATGAACGAGTTACATACCAAACGACTGGTAACCCTACCCTGTGTGATGGCTCGCATTTCTTTCTTGAAAACGTGAAAGTTAAAGTGCTGATGGGTAGCTGATGTGAAGACAATAGCTACATCAAAGCAAAAACTTCAGGTAGTAAAGTTACATTTAGTTTCGTTGCTGGAATTTATGTAGATACAGTTATCTGGGGAGCGGGTTTCTCTTGAGAGTTCCACATGAAGTTAGCGACTGTAACACTCATTTAGTTTTGTTATTACCCTAAATATTCAGACGTGATTCCCAGGGGCATAATTGTATATTCAACTTGCAATAATTGTGAAGAAAGGATGCGGTCTTGTGCCAAAGTTGTGCAAGGATGCAGCTTGATTTGTTGCCATTATCTTTTTCCCCCAAAGTAGCATTATATTTTTCAAACCAGAATGTAGGATAATCCATCTCACATCCCTGCCCATCCATGTATTCGCGAAGCCTTCAGTACAGCTCGGTCGACTTCCCTCTCAGGGTGTTAGTTAGCTAGGACATTTGGCACCTCTTGATAGGATGGCAAGAAGGAAGTATGGATTATTTTTCTCTCTGCGTGCCTTTTGTACTACATTTATATGAAAGTTCAAATTGTGTTTAAGTATAGTCATTGTCCTGATATTATTCTGCAAACAATGTGCAGACGCTCTACATGTCAACTCTCATCCAGAAACCTAGACCATAACCAATGAACAAAACACCGATATATTATGTTTTTTCCTTCATGGCTCTGATGCCATGTAAATTATCTAAGTGAATTGCAGATAGGCTACCATTCGTTCTTAATATATAGTGGGATGTTGGAAATTATATTTTTGTTTTAAAAAAAATAAAAAAAAGCAGTACGTTGAACACAAAGCTGTAGTTCAGAAAAAATGTTCTCATTCCGTAAAAAACATTCTTTAATTAAATGCTCATCTTTACTTTTTATGTAAAGTGCTGCATTTCTTTTTCTTTTGTGTATTGTGTCTTACTGAGATGTTTACAAGTTTTTTAAATACTGCATTAAAGAAACCCTGAATTCCAAACAAATGCTACCTGGATACGATGGACATTAAAAACATATAAAAACTAGGTGTCTGGTTAACTAAATGTTAACCATAGACCAGTTGTATTTGGTAACTCGATTTAGAAGGAAAATCAGTTTCCTACACTTCCATTAAATAACATGATTTGTTGAGGTGAATGTGGATCAAACTGTATTGATGCATTTTGGTCAAAGAGCCTAGTTACTCCTTTTCAGGGGGAAAATTTGTATCTGGGATCATTTGATGTGTACAATTTTTATTACAACATTTCTTTTTTTGGGGGGCTTTTAAAGAGGTAAAAGTGAATTGTAGGTGTGGGTGCTTTCGTACTAAAAAGTCTGTTAGGTGAAGTGAAATGAGAGTATTTATACTTGTTTATACATCACTTTTGAGCAGAATTTAAATCTAGAGAAATCTTCAATGCTGTTGTTTGACTTTGCCATAAACATTGCACTGAGATGCTGCAGAAGATAAAGTACTTTTGTCTTCATCCTTAACCTCCCCTAACTGTGTGAACTTTGAAGAAGCCTGATAAGAACGTTTTACGCAGGTTTCATAAAGTTATCTTCTAGTAGCCTTTTGTCTGCACAGTTTTTGTGTAGTCCTTGCTCAAACCATATATATTTGTTTAATGATTCAGTCTGAACTTCGTTTGGGGAGATAATTAAACCTAGGGGTTTTTCCAGTTTTTGACTGGTAGTATCTCGTATCATTTCACAGGTTTCTTTCTTCTTTGTTGCTTTTGCAGCAAAACTAGGATTATTACGAACTCCCCTATGATACATTTCATGAACTTCCAGGAGTGCTTGCTTGGACGGATCTGTTCATCACTGCTGACCATGCCTGGATATTCCTCCATTGTCTTGTCAATTACTGTCTGCACAGCTCCTGCTTTGTGTTGCTGGTGTTCTGTAAGGAGGTTTTACCTGGCTTTTGGAAACATGTCTCCGGTTGCCAGCTCCTACATTCATTCTACATACCTTCCGGTCCAAAACAATGTATTCACTGTATTAGGGGCTTGCAGGGTCACATAAAATAATCAGTTATCCAGAAAGAGGAATGTTTTTAATCTTTCAACATTTTTATTATCTGGAGTTTCCCTTAGTGGTGTAGGGATTGTATCCGCAATTTGGGTCAACAGATTAACAGAACTTTTCCGCCTATCTTATGCCACTGGTAGCTATGCACTTGAATAACACAGTTGCCGCTTGAATGAAGGGATGTATTGGTATCCTGCCAGTCCACAGCCTCATTCATTGGGTTGGAGTGATTTTACAAATGTATGCATGCAGACCAGTCATCCAAAGGAGACCCAGAATTTCATTGGTAGGTAGTGTACACCATTAAGAATTGGAGCCATGTGGTTCCATTTAATTGCACCTACAGCCACACGTTGCCTAATTTTGAATTTTATTGTAGTTTATTCAGGCGTTAGGCTGAGGCACTTAAGTATATGCTGCCACAGTAATCTACGCAAGCTTCTGTAATTGTATGCTATCACTTAAACTTGTTTTCCAAGACTCTGGCAAAGTTTAGCCAACAGACGAATCAAATGCCTTAATTGCTTTGTGAACACACTGCTCTGCTCCTTAAAGGATAATGACCGGTCCAAAGTTCTTCACCTTGTTAGCCATTTGAATTTCAGTTCCAGCAACCCAGAAGGAAGTGTTCCTGGTCTAATTTTTTTGATCTGAAGTGGTGAACCCAACAGCATTGACTCCATTTACAAAAAGAAAAAGAAATTGGACAGCTTTAAATACCAAAATAACAGATTTTATTGAATCCTTCAAAAAGCCATCTAATTTTGACTAACCCTTATTAGTATCAATTCTTTTCTTTGCAACTTCCATTGATTGTCCCCTGTAATAGCCTACTTGGGGAAGACCACCTTATCCAAATGTTTGATTTAATTTTACAGTCATTTAACAAACTATGCAAACAGGGAAAAGGGGAGCCTGTGGCACTCTTGTAGCTATATTGTTGCACAATATATCCCTGTGCTTCACTTCAGTTACCCTGTTCCTTGGGAAATTGTTGTACGATGACATTGACATTCTGGATACTCTAGCTTCTTCACCTTAAAGCTTAGCAGAATGTTGAGGTCCGGTTACTGAGTGCAGCTTTTGCCTAAATATTTAGCTAACCTAAATAGATGGCTGTTAAAATATATAAAAATATGTATGCTTTGTAATGTTATTGGGCTTTTTAGAAGGTAGGCGTCCAAGTATTGCAGTCCCTCTTCTTTCTCATCTCCTTTTGCATAAGTGTTGGTTTAACTTCAGGAAAGGCAAGGCTTCCTCCTTGCTTCCTTGCTCAGTGGATACAGATTTCTAATTGGAGTCTTATTCTTTAGTGTTCTCAGGGTCCTTGTTAGAGTTCAATCTATGATTTTGTAAAAAACAAAATTCATAGAATATTTCCTAATATTAATCTGTATTCTTTCTGGTCTTATTTTTCAAGTGCCACTCCCAGTTTGTCTGTGCTTTTAGCTCTTTTGCTGTGCCTCTTAGGCATGCCTCTAAGTTGTCTCAGTTGGTACCAGAAGTGTTTGCATCCCTACAGACCTCCAGAAATTCTTAGATCTGCAGTTGAACTTGATTTTTTTAAGAAGTGGATCCCTTAGTGGATATTATTTTAATCTTCTCCTACATCCACAGTCATGGGCCTTGAATCCCTCCATTCTGTTTTATCAGTGTACTTTTCAGACCCCTTTCAGAGGGCCAAGGGGCAAGCCGGTTGGTAGATTCTGGTCGGTGAACACAGGCTCACAACTCAAAATACGTTCAATAGCAGCCGTTAATGATTGTCCAGACAAATACTGTTAGTGGCATGTGTGGCTGTAGATTCAAATGCTGTGCATACTCCTGCCATCTATTGTTCGGCCTGTATATGTGCAAGTTGTTTTTCTTCAAAGAAGCCTTTCGAGCCATGAGGTAGTGACTTCTCCTCTTGATGATAATGTGCATGGTCATGGACTCTAAAGTTGGATTGTTTGCTTCCTGCAGTTGGGTTCGGGCGTTTACTTCGGTTTGATACCAATGCAGTGCTTTTTCAGTTCACACGGTACCGTCCCTCCATCGGTATTGTACTTAAATCATATTTCCCTACTTTATATTTCTGTTCGTCGTTCCAATACTGCGATTGAGCCGGTTCCATATTAATTGTGGATTCTCTTGGGCCCGCTCGCCTGGGCCTACTCCCTTCTTATCTCTCCACCACACCTCGACTACAATGGATGCCTTTTTGCCAATGTTCTCCCTGCCATGCAAAGTACCTTCGGACCATTGTACAACAGTTCTGTAATTTGTGTCTATCGCCGGTACACAGCAAGGTTGACTCTGACGTCTGCTCCTCCAAAAAGACTCTTCACAAGCGGTGCACCTGTCGTCTTAATATCATGGAGAAGTGTAGAAGATACAAGATACACCAGACTTTTTTCGTCCTGGTGACATTGAGGGGGAAACACCTGCTGCAGCCATTGGCTGCAGATGAGAAAGCTTTCTCCCCTGAGGGCAGCTCCAGCTCCCTGGAGATCGACCTAGAAATTCAGGCCCCCTCCCCACCTGTTCAAAGGTCCATAACTACGCCACACCCATGATACCATCCCAAGCAGCCTTCTGCCGAGAATCATGTAGCACCTATGAAACACCAGGGACAGGCTTTCGGATAGCCACTGCCTTCGGGCCATGGTCTTCACAAAGCAAGTGCTTCAGACGCCCCACCCAGCTCAGGCTCAGCGTACAAGAAACCTTCTGGACTGACCACTTTGGCTCAGACGACTCCGGCTCAGAGGCGACTCTTGGCATCAACTTCATCCACCTTGGCACTGTGTGAACCATCCGTGCCAAGGGAAAGTTCAGAACCAAGACTTTGGTGTCAACCTCTAAGTCTGACACAAGCGCACCAGCCAATCCTCCATAAGCTCCATGTCAAGCTCAATTCAAGGCAAAAACTGTTGATTCACTCCCACGGTCTGCATCCTTCGCCTTCCAAATGAAGCTTTAGTTCCAGGAAGCTTTGGATGCTCCAGTTCCTGCAAAACTGCACAAGAAGGTGGATAAGGCTACCATCCCCTTACCTCTTGGACCACCACCCATTCCCCCTCCTTTGCCCTCCCCACCTCCTTTTCCAAAGGACCCCCTTGACATTACACCTCAGGGGTCTCCACGTTTTGACACAGGTTAGGGGGATGACATTTGATGTTCCTGGGTAACCATTGGACTCCTAAGATATAGACCCAGCAGGGGACACAGACCCAGACCTTTACCCAACCCTTCACTCTTGGTGAGACTACTTCCTTCCAAGAACTGATTAGTAGAGCTGCCTCTTTCCATAAGGTGGAACTTCACAGGGTGTCCTTAAGAGGATTTTGTTTTGAAACTCTTTCCTCCATTCGCCGTTCCACCTGGTATCTCCCAATACTCAAGGGCATGCTTTGTCACACCCCTGACATTTTTAAAGATCCCATCAGAGCTAAAGTTTTAACACTAGTGTGGATAAAAAAGTACAAGGCCTCCCCATCTGATTCTGTGCGTGTGTATGTATATGTATATATATATATATATATATATATATATATATATATGTTCGATGGCATGTATAGCTGCAGATTCACATGCTGTGCATACTTCTGCCATCTAGTGTTGGGCTCGGAGTGTTACAAGTTGTTTTTCTTCGAAGAAGTGTTTTCGAGTCACGGAATCGAGTGACTCCTCCTCTTCGGCTCCATTGCGCATGGGCATAGACTCCATGTTCGATTGTTGTCATTCTGCCGTCTGGATCAGACGTGTTTCCTTTCGCTCCGATAGTTCGATTTTGGAAAACTTTGAAAAAGCTTAATTTCTCATCGGTATTGTTTCGATCGCATTACATCTTCTATTGACACTTCGATACCGTCGGAACAAAACATCTCTACTCGCCTTTCAGGGGGGGCGTGCCCAACTCTGGCTTGGTTGGGACGATCGCGTGGAAGCCTCATGGATCGGACTCCATTCCGATTCTGACCTCTGTGCCACGCTAAATTACCTTATACAGACCAACACCTCGTCTGTAATCTTTGCCATTTCCCAGATCATCGGGAAGAAAATTGCGAGGCCTACCGATCCTTCTGATTAAAAGACACTTCGGGACAGAAGAGAACGAAGACTCGAGATGGCGTCAAAAAGCTCTGAACATCTTGACGTCGAAGAGGAAGTGATCTTGCAGACTGCAGCATCCGTTCGAGGATCTGACTCTGACCAGGATTCTGAGGAGGACAGACCGGTCACGGCAGGACAGCAAGTCAGTACGCCTGCCCCTGTACCATCCAACCCAAAACATAAGGCCTTGGGGATGCCACTGCCAGGTCATGGCTCGACCCGAAAGAAGACACTTGGTGACTAAACCCCTAGTTCGGCACCGAAAAAGGCCACTCCTCCGAAGCCATCGGAGTCGACCAAAAGCTCCATCTTCGACTCGAGCAAACACCGCTCTTCCGTGTTGAAATTTCGGAAATCCCTTTCGGAGCCGAGACCATCCACAACGCCGTCTTTTTCTATACTGAAAAAGCCAGCTTCAGAGCCGAAAAGAGCAGATTACACTGAGGAGCATGGACTTTCTAAGACACTTAAAGAAAGCCATAAAACTACTGAGGAGGACTCCCAAATACAACCAATACTGGAAGTATTGGATAAAAGACAAGCCAGGATTCATATCCATAAAAGAAACTGGCAACATTTTAACAGCACCTCCTCTAAAGCCTAAAAGGAAATTAGCCTTTCAGGAGGAATTGGACACTACCACAGACTCCAGCTAAAGTGCCAAAGACAAAAGAAACCTCCACCTCCTCAATTTTCTCCTCCTCACTCACCACACCTGCTTATATCACCTACTACCAGTCCTACACCAATGCAGTCACCATCACATTCATTTGACTTGCAGCCAGCCAATGTGGACCCATGGGATCTTTATGATCCAGACCCTTTTCCGGACAATGACCCTGATTGCTATCCCTCTTAGCCTTCACCACCTGAGGATAGTACAGACTACAATCCAGTGTTAGCTAGGGCTGCAGCACACCATAGTGTCACCATGCACACTGAACCGTTGGAGGACGATTTTCTGTTTAATACACACTCCTCCATGCATACAACATACCAGTCGCTCCCTATGCTTCCAGGCATGCTAAAACATGCTGATCAAATATTTAGTGAGCCTGTCAAAGCAAGAATAATAACTCCTAGAGTAGAAAAGAAATACAAGCCACCTCCCTCTGATCCTGTCTATATAACTCAGCAACTCCCTCCAGACTCTGTAGTGGTAAGTGCTGCCAGGAAGAGGGCAAACTCAGTCGTCAGGTGATGCACCCCGACTAGACAAAGAGAGTAGAGAATTTGATTCTGCAGGGAAAAGAGTGGCATCCCAGGCAGCCAACCAATGGAGAATAGCCAACTCTCAGGCGTTGTTGGCTAGGTATGACGGGGCCCATTGGGACGAGATGAAAGATATAATTCAACATCTCCCCAAGGAACAGCAAAAGAGGGCACAGCAGATAGTGGAGGAAGGACAAGCCGTCACCAACAACCAGATTAGGTCTGCCCTAGACTCAGCAGACACAGCAGCCTGGAGCATCAACACTGCTGTCACAATCAGGAGACACGCATGGCTTAGGTCCTCCGGGTTCAAACCAGAAATCCAACAAGCGGTGTTGAATATGCCGTTCAACAAAAAACAACTTTTTGGCCCAGAGGTGGACACTGCAATTGAAAAAAGGCGGAAAGATTTAGACACCGCAAAAGCGATGGGTGCACTATACACCGCACAATACAGGGGATTCTTTTGGAAACCCCAGTTTAGAGGTGGATTTAGGGCTCAAACTGCAGAGGCATCCACATCGCAGTCAAAACCAGCCTACCAACCTCAATACCAACGTGGTGGCTTTAAGAGCACAAATAAAGGCCAGTACGCCAGAGGTAGGGGGAAATATCAGACACCTAAACAAGCTTCACAACACAGTAAACTGACTTGTTTTATTCCCTCCCAATCCACACCTCCCTTGTTGGAGGGAGAGTTCAAAGGCAAAAGTTCCACACCAATTGGCAAAACATTACCACAGCCAATTGGGTATTATCAGTTATCTGCAATGGCTATTGCCTAGAATTGATACAAAGTCCACCAAACATTCCACCGAAGCCACACAAACTATCCACAGAACACATCACTCTCTTACAGGAAGAAGTCAAATCTCTATTACTCAAGCAAGCAATAGAACCTGTGCCAAAAAATCAAGTAGGGATCAGAGTTTACTCACTGTATTTCCTCATTCCCAAAGAAGATGGCACCCTTAGGCCAATATTAGATCTCTGGACCCTCAATCTTTACATCCTGTCAGAACACTTTCACATGGTAACTTTTCAGGATGTTCTCATTACTCCAATTGTACGATTTCATGGCAACATTAGATCTCAAGGATGCGTATTTTCATTTACCCATCCATCCAGCGCACAGAAAATTTCTCAGGTTTGTCATTCAAGGGAAGCACGATCAGTTCAAAGTCTTACCCTGGAGCTGTTGTTATTCAGAAGGGTATTCACAAAATGCCTAGCGGTGGTAGCAGCCTACCTAAGAAGACAACATATCCATGTCTTTCCATATCTAGACTGGCTAATAAAATCAGACAGTCATACGTAGTGTCAAAACCATGCGCATTACATAATACAAACCCTGCACACGCTAGGGTTCTCAATAAATTACCAAAAGTCTCAACTACAGCCTGCGCAAATACAACAGTATTTAGGTGCAATACTAAATATTCAAAAAGCCCTAGCGAGTCCAAAACGCGGAGAATACAAGCATTCCAAAATATAATTGCACTGATTCAGACAGGTCAGCAGTACACTGTCAGATTTGTCATGAAAATGTAGTGGATGTTGGCATCCTGTACTGCAATTGTTCCAAATGCAAGACTAAACATTCAGCCCTTACAACAGTGACTTGCACAACAATGGTCACAGACACACAGTCAATTTCAAGATCTAGTGTTGATAGACCGCCAAACATACATGTCTCTTCAGTGGTGGAATTCCACAAAACTAAACAAAGGGGGGCCATTTCAAGACCCGGTTCCTCAGACCATAATTACAACAGATGTATCAAAGATTGGCTGGGGGAGCTCACCTCAACAATCGCAACATTCAAGGACAATGGAGTGCCCAATACAAACCCAACACAAACAGCTATACATAAATCACTTAGAGTTGCTAGCTGTCTTCCTAGCACTTAAAGCTTTTCAGCCTCTTCTCACTCAGAAGAATGTCCTGATCAAAACAGACAACATGACCACCATGTATTACCTAAACAAACAAGGAGGAACACATTCATCCCAATTCTCCCTCCCAGCTCAAAAAAATTGGAAATGGGCAACACACAACCAAATTCACCTGGTAGCACAATACATTCCAGGAATACACAACCAATTGGCAGATGTTCTCAGCAGAAATCATCAACAAACACACAAGTGGGAAATTCACCCTCAAGTACTTAAAAATACTTTAAACAATGGGGAACACCAAACATAGATCTGTTCGCCACAAGCGAAAACGCAAAATGCCAAAACTTCGCATCCAGACACCCACATCCCCTATCCAAGGGAAATGCTTTATGGATCAGTTGGTCAGGGATATTTGCTTACGCTTTTCCCCCTCTCCCACTCTTTCCATTTGTAGTCAACAAATTGCGTCAAACGACACTCAATAAGATACTGATAGCACCAACGTGGGTACGTCAACTGTGGTACACAACATTGTTACTACTGTCAGTAGTACCACACTCCAAGTTCCCAAACTGATCTGCCATTTATGTGTCAACAGGTCTGGTCTGACACCCAAATCCCAACACACTCAATCTAGCGATTTGGCTCCTGAGGTCATAGAATTTGGATATTTACAACTACCATCAGAATGTATGGAAGTGATTAAGCAAGCAAGAAAACCCACTTCTAAACAGTGCTATGCTAACAAATGGAAAAGATTTGTATATTACTGTCAATCTAAACAGATTGCCCCTCTTACAACATCAATACAAGATATTGTATACTATTTACTTCATTTACAAAAATCAAATTTAGCATTCTCTTCCATAAAAATACATCTTACTGCAATTTCAGCATCTTTGCAAAATATATAGCACAGCTCTTTATTTAGAGTTTCTGTTATCAAAGCCTTTATGGAAGGTTTAAAATGTATCATTCCACCCAGAACGCCTCCAGTTCCTTCTTGGAATTTAAACATAGTGCTTACCAGACTTATTGGCCCACTATTTGATCCTTTGCACTCATGTCAAATGTAATTCTTAACATGGAAGGTTACTTACCTAGTCGCAATTACATCATTGCGAAGGCAGTGAAATTCAAGCTTTTACTATTGAAGAACTGTTCATTCAAGTACACAAACATAAAGTTGTACTATGAACTAACCCTAAATTTCTACCAAAGGGGGTATCCCCTTTTCATATTAATCAAACAGTGGAACTACCAGTCTTCTTCCCACAGCCAGATTCTGTGGCAGAAAGAGCTCTACATACATTAGACATTAAAAGCGCACTAATGTACTATATAGATAGAACAAAACCATTCAGAAAAACTAAACAGCTGTTTGTAGCTTTTCAAAAACCTCATACTGGTAACCCCATTTCAAAACCAGGATTAGCAAGATGGATAGTAAGATGCATCCAAACATGCTATGTTAAAGCCAAAAGACAACTCTTAATTACTCCTAAAGCATATTCCAAAAGGAAAAAAAGGGCTACAATGGCTTTTTTTAGGGAACATACCAATGGCTGAAATATGTAAAGCAGCTACTTGGTCAACACCACATACATTTACTAAACACTATTGTGTAGATGTTTTAGCAACACAGCAAGTCACAGTAGGTCAAGCTGTTCTCAGAACATTATTCCAATCAACTTCAACTCCTACAGGCTAACCACCGCTTTTATGGGAGGACTAACTGCTTTGTAGTCTATGCACAGCATGTGTATCTATAGCTACACATGCCATCAAACGGAAAGTGTCACTTACCCAGTGTACATTTGTTCGTGGCATGTTGCGCTGCAGATTCACATGCACCCTCCCACCTCCCTGGCAGTCTGTAGTCGTTAAAGTTAACAACATTTGTACGTGTGTGTGTGTGTGTGTGTATATATATATATATATATATATATTTTTTTTTTAACATTCCATTAGCATGGACATCTCTTTTCTTTATACTCTATCACTCCTACTTTACCCTCTGCGGGAAAACAATCTAACATGGAGTAGATGCCCATGCACAATGGAGCCGAAGAGGAGGAGTCACTCGATCCCATGACTCAAACACTTCTTTGAAGAAAAACAACTTGTAACACTCCGAGCCCAACACTAGATGGCAGAAGTATGAACCGCATGTGAATCTGCAGCGGAACATGCCACGAACACTGGGTAAGTGACATTTTCCATAGTTTATATATATATATATATATATATATCTAGATATATATCGTCGGCTCCAACCCGACTAACTTACCACTGCCCACAAACGAGCTAACTCCCAGGCCAGTGGAGATGCCCTGCCACCAGATAAAGGAAGAAAATGCATAGATACGGCGGGGGGAAAAACGTGGCTGTGCAATTGGGCATTCACTGGTGTATTGCAAATTCTGTGGGTCTCCTTGCAAGATATGACTGTACCCACTAGGACGAAATGGAGGAGCTTTGCCAATATCTCCCTGAGGAGCATAGGAAACGGGGCCAGAATATAGTATCGGAGGACAAGCCCATTTCTTATTCTCACTTTTGCTGAACCCTAGACTCTCCTGACACCCCTGTTAGAAGGGTAAATACTAGTATTCTTTTCTGCAGACATGCATGTCTTCGTATCTTTGGCTTTAAGCCGGAAGTTCAGCAAAACCTGCTGAACATGCCTTTTGATGGGGACCTCCATTTTGCCCCATCGGTGGACCAGACTTTAGAAAGAAAAAAATATATATTTGGAGACAGCAGAAGCAATGGGGGCACTACAAACACCAGCTCCCGTAGCTCCTTTTGCTATACCTCCTACCATGGAGGTGCAAAGACCACCTGCTCTGAAACCTCCACCTCTTGCCAGTGCACACAGGGCCAGCAATCCTGCCCCGGGATTATTTTAGAGGGCCCTGTCAGGGCAACAACTCCAGAGGCAAGGGTAGTTCCCCCTGACTTGCCTCTTCTTCCTCCCGACCATACAACACCTGCCAGGGGATGCCTACAAGGTCTCTTTCCCACTTGGCAATCCTTCACCACAGACCATTGGGTGTTGGAGATTAACCAACATGGTTATTGTCTGGAGCTCACTTCCACACCTACCCCCATCTCTCCTCAGATATGCAGACTATCAATGGAACATCAAACACTACTCAAAGAGGACGTCAATGCCTTCCTTCTCAAAGGGGCTATAGAACCCATCCCAAACATCAGCAATGTACAGGAGTGTACTCACCATACCTCCTAATACCCAAAACAGGCGGGTTCCCTCAGACCCATTTTGGACGGCAGGCCCCTGAATGAATACATCCTGTCAAGCACTTTCACGTGATAACTCTTCATTATGTCTTCCCGCTTCTCCAGCAAGGCTACCTTATGGCTGTGCAAGACCTAAAAGATGCCTATGCCCACATCCCAATATATCAGGCCATTACAGATATTTGAGGTTTGAGGTCATGGGAAGGCGCTGCCGGTTTAAAGTTCTCCTCTTTGGGGTCACTACTGCACCACTGGTATTTATCAAGTGCCTCACTGTAGTAGCCACTCACCTCCTCAGACAGGGTCTCAGTGTTTTTCCATATCTGGATGATTGGCTTATCAAAGCTGCCACCTATCAGCAGTGCCAAAAACACATGCAAGCCACAATAGTTCTCCTTCATTGATTAGGGTTTACCATCAACCTCACCAAATCTCACTTCCAACACCTAGAGATGCAGCCTTGGGAGGGGCTATTCCCAACAGAGATAGGCTTTGCTATATTCCAGTTCTGCCATGATCCAGTTCTCCAAGCACTGATTCCCTTGTTCCAATCAGGTGAACATCTCAATCAGGACGGTCAGGTGTCTCTTAGACATGATGACCTCCTACATAGCCATAGTACCTCATGCCAGACTTCACTTGCTTTAGTTTAAGGAATGTTTAATGCTTCAGCGATTGCAGACAGAGGGTCATTGGAATGATCTAGTGTTGATCAGTCACCAAACATCACACTCTCCAATGGTGGCTGCCTTCCCTTGACTGTCCCACAAACCATTGTTATAACAGATGCCTCACTGATGGGGTGGGGGACACACTTACAGGATCTTACTGTGCAGGGTTTGTGGGAGACCAAATACCACAGTCTTCACATCAACTACCAGAAGCTTCTAGCTGTTCTCTTGGCATTTAAAGCCTGCCTGCCTCACTTGATGGGTAAGGTTGTCCTTACAGATCGAGAGGGGACATGCTCTTCACAGCTGTCCCCGTTATTTCAGACAATTTGGCTTTGGGCTCTTCGCCACAACTTTCAGTTGTTAGCTGAATTTTTTCTGGGGATGGATAACTGTTTCGCCGACCTCAGCTGGATGTGGCAATAAGTTCATGAGTTGGAGCTGGGCCCATAAGTCCTCCTCTGTTACTTTCACAAATGGGGGTTCCCTTAACTAGACCTGTTCGCAGCCTCAGACAACACCAAATGCCCAAACTTCGCCTCCATTTTCCCACACCTACAGTTCACCAGCAATGCATTATTGATCAATTGGTCTGGGATATTTGCTTATACTTTCCTCCTCTCCCTCTTCTTCCATTTGTGGTTGGGAGGCTTGGTTTACACCTCTGCTTGAACACACTCTCTGCTTCTGCATGAGAGGCTGCACAACAGGTCAGGCCTCAAGCAGAACCATGCAGAAATCAGGCACCAAGATCTCTGTTCCCTCAACCTGGCTCCTGAGGACATAGAACTTGGATATCTTCATCTTTCACCTGAGTGCTTGAGCATTCTCAAGTAAGCCCGCACCCATTCCTACTAATCAGAGATTTTTCCGCTACTGGCACTCCAAACAAATTGACCCTCTCAAAGCTACAGTACAAAACATTGTTAAATCACTTGCAAGTTTCTGACCTAGCCTTCACTGCCATATTCTTACATTTGTCCACAGTAGCTGCCTATCTTCACAATACATTTCTCTCTTCAGGATACAAGTTATTAAAGCCTTCATGGAAGGTCTGAAAAGGGTGATTCCTGCCCGGGTTGCACCAGCACCCTCATGGAATCTTAACTCTGTACTCGCGTGGCTCACTGGTTATTCATTGAGCCCCTTCACACTTGCCCCTTTCAATTCCTCTCATAGAAGGTAGCATTTCTAATTGCTATTACCTCACTCAGGCGTGTCAGTGAGCTTCAGATGTTAACCCTGGAAAAAACCTTTCTTCCAAATTCATAGGGATATGGTTGTCCTCAGCGCCAACCCCAAATTCCTTCCTAATGTAATATCTCCATTCCATCTTAGTCAATCGACCTACCTGTTTTTTGTCCCACAACCACACTAATTTGCTCAACAGGCTGTTCATAATTTGGCTGTGAAGCTTGCACTCGTACTACATTGATTGAACTAAAACTTTTAGTAAGACTCAACGTTTTGATGCTTTGTCTCAACCTCATAAGGAGAAGGCTATATCCAAGTCTGGCATTGCCAGATGGATAGTTAAATGCGTTCAGACATGTTATGCTAAAACCAAAAGGACTCTTTGAGCTCTTCTTTTAGTACACTAGTCAAAAGAAAGGAGCGAGCATCTATGATCTCCCTGTGTAAGATCCCAAAAGCTGACACATGCAAAGCAGCTACCTGGTCACGCCACACACTTTCACTAAACATTACTGTGTGGATGTTCCAGCACACTAACAAGCAAATGTTGGCCAGGCAGTTCTCTGAATACTTTTTCCAAACCACTTCAACACCCACAGGCTAGCCACTGCTTTTGGAGAGGACTGCTTTACAGTCCATCCACAGCATGTTTATTTACAGCCACACATGCCTTGAACAGAAAATGTTACTTACCCTGTAAGCATGTTTGTGGCATGTAGGCTATAGACTCGCATACACCCTCTCTCCTCCACATGTGGCTGTTGCAGTATCTCATAATATTCCTTTTTCTTCTGTTTGGAAGTCTCTTATTTTGTTTCACATTCCATCCTTCCATATTTTTGCTAATAATTAGAGAATCTTTGGACACACCTTAGGACTGATGAAAAAATGACAAATCTTTATCAGTGGGGTGAAGGTGGTGCCAAATGACCAACAGTCCCAGATGTGGCATCACAACTGGCAACGTTTGCTTTTCATCCTACTTCCCCAACACTGAGGGTTGAATCTCCAATGTTGGGTCCCATATGAAGATTATGCCACCTTCCATTATAGGACACTCCAGAAGGTGATTGTGAGATCACTGTTTATAGAATCGATGTGTCTTGGCCTGTGTTGGGGAAATATATATTTATTAAGTTAACTATTGTGCCTATGTTGTGGGGTTGTGATGCGAAAAAAAACCTCTCGTAATCTTGGCATTTTGGTGTGTTAGTCCTGTGCCTTTGAGTGTATCTCTTATAGGACGATTATATCTGAGTTCTGTAGAGGTACATATTCCCGTAGTCACTGATGCTTGCTCGTTAAGTTGAAACCTTTCACATTTGACAATATTAACCTAAATCTAGTGCAGATTACAATGTCCTCAGCCAGGAATACGGAAGCCATCTGTGTGCCAGCCCAAGTGTCGTCTTATCTCCCTCGTGTACCCTTCTTCTGTTCACACCACATCAGACATCTCAACCAAAATTACATCTAACAGTAAATAAATGAAGACAGTAAAATGTATAAGGTGTTAAAGACCTATGCTGTCCTTAACCATCCATTTTGTGCATTAATGTCTTTGTTTCAGGTGTTAGTGGAGTGCAACCTGTAAGTGATACACTCCTGGCACCCAGTAAAGGCATAATCTAACCATAGTAATACCCCAACGCGATTTCTCTCTGAACTGCTTTTATTGTAGACAATCTTGCTTGAACTCATAATCAAAGATGTCCTGCCTTTCCATCAAAATTGTAGTCCTTCCTGGGAAGATCCATTTTTAGGGTATCTGCCTTTCAGAGAAAGTATCTGCCACAGTGTGATATTCCCAGCATTTCAGCAAAGTAGTTGCTACCAGGTCCTGGAATAGCTGCACCCGAGACCCTCAAAGTGAATTTGTGTGTGTAACCTGCCAGCTCTAAATATTTTCTCTTTGACTCAGTATGAGGTTACCTTCGCTACAACATCTCATGGACGTCTCTGGGCTTGTATTTCTATATCACTCTGCATGCTCCAGATTTATTAAGGACTCTTCTTTTTCCGTGAACCTCTCTGAAGAGGGATCAGACACAGTCAATTTTGTTCACTTCCATTTTGTCTGATGTTTTTGGTCCAGATGCTTATCCCAGCTTGACGGTCTCTGGGGTGTCACGTTTGTCAGAGAGCTGCTTTTTAATTTATTATCATTTTTTATTTAACAGGATTTCCTTGTATGTATTGCTTTTAATATTCATATTTCTTGTACCTTGTAAAAGTAGTCTTAATGTCATATTAATTTGTTATTTACCTTGCTTAACTATTAGTATTTGAATATATCTCACTTATATTTCTCATCTGCAATAGCACACTCGGGACTGGTATTATGGACACAACAGATTTATACATCAACTTAAAGTAACTCGAACACTGAAGTCTAAATCTTTTTCGATCACTGTGCTGTCATAATTTTACTCCACTCGCATATGTTTGTGCCTTTTTACACCCTCTGGTAGTGTTATCACATTTTTAGTTATGGTGTGTTCCTCCAGGTGGCCTGTTCTCTGCATATTGCACTAGTTTTCAGTTTGGATCTTGTTCAGGGTGATCAAATGCAGTTATTATCTCTTTCCACCTCTCCATCATAGAATATTTTCTAACTCCTTCCTATTTTGTTATATCTAAAAGCTGCTTAATCTGCGATTCCATTGAAAGTTAAGTTGTCACACCCTGACTTGTTTCTGATTTTGAGTATATCATCTGCACAGCTGAGTTCACTCTAGACCCTTACCTTTCATTTCTCATTTCATTTCATTAATATTGTAGCCAGAGTTATGTTAAATCTGCACCAGACCATCCATCAGTGGCATCCCAGGTTCTGCCTTGAGGTCAACTTGGCAAGACAACAGGTTGTTCGTTAGTTATGCCCCTTCCCTAGTTGCCATAAAGTTTGATCAGGTGGACTTGTCTATAAACAGTTCACAACCTGCAAATATTTATTTACGCTTGACAGTAACTAATGAACCTGACCTGTTTCCGAATATTAGAATTGTGTGATACCTGCTGGGTCCCTCACTCTCCTCAGGTGCAATGTTCCCCCCTTTTATGTGGCTAGTTATATATATTCTCCTCCTATACTGTCTATAGTGAATTCCAATGAGTGTCTTCTTCTCTTATACAGTTAGGGTTAGCCCTTAATGCAGGAGTGATATTTCTCATGTAGTTATCTGAGAATCATGGGTCGATTCATAGTCGGCTTATTTATTCCAGGGGCTTTCACTTTCTCACTCTACACATAGACTTCGTGCACCATGTTCCCTTATCATGCTGATTTTGTAGTCTGCATACTTCACTTTCTCTACCAAGTTTGTCCCACGGTATGGATGGAATGTCTGAGCTTTTTGGTGGTGTTTGCACTTTAGAGCTTAGGGCCCCAGGACTTCTGCTCACATGTGACGTCTAGGTGGTGGTGTGATCTCGCCCTCTTTAGTAGCGGGTGGACCACCTGCTCTCTGGAGCATTATGCCTTTTATAATGGGGGACATTCTGCCATCTCATTATAAATCTCTTCCTCAGTTTGATATTGAGGCCCTTGTTTGCTCACCTTCATGCTTTATATGATCGCCTGGATATCAGGCAAGTGTTTTCACCGAGGACGAGTAGGGCTAATACTGTCTGAGTCCTGGCTATTTAAGGCATCCTGGGGTTCTAGGGAGTAACTTCTACGTGGCTGCCATTGTTACTCCAACCTCAGTTTGCATTAATACCTCTGCTGCAAATATGAAGTCTTTTTCTGCTCTGATTATCAGCCCTTAATCTCATCCTTGCTGGGTGCACTCGTTATAGGAGCACCATCTCAATTATAATTGGGTATCTACTTTTCCATGCTACCACTTACTCTTCACTTATCAGGCCCTAGACATGGATCTTTCTTTAGATGGCTGTTAAGTATTAGTAAGCTGCAACAAAAACACTTCTAAGCTTCAAAAGTAATTATAATCTTTAGTCTCTGAAGTCAATACAGTTTTTTTAATGAATTTGCAATATAATTATTATAAGAACCAATTAGTAATAAATCTTTAATAAACAATAGTCATACATGCGCACATGAAGTGTCCTGAATCTGCCCCTGTCCTGCTTGTCCGTACTTAGAGAATGAATTAACACTTATAGAAGCAAGCTATCATAGTCAGTTCATTCTCTTTCCTGCTCTAACACAGTTTCCTACGTCTATTATCTCTAAGTGCTTACTTCTATCATTCTACTCTGAAACACTTTATCTGGTAATTACATCCAGTACAATAATAAAGTCTACTCTGTAGCAGAATGAATAACTATCTCATACTCCAATAACTCAAGAGCCAGGTTGCTTACGTAGTGAAGGTGGTAGCCGATATTGATGTCTCAGAACATCAGCTTCAAGATCTCTGCTCTCATACTCTTGTAATACTTCTTTTTCTCTCTAATAATATCCCACATTCTAACATTCCCTCGGGCAGCTTTTATACATTCTTAATTTTAGCAATCAATAACATTTGTAAACATTTTCTTAAAAGTTTACAGATTTGTACAACAAGAGTCTTTGATAGACGGAATGGTTTGATGAATGTGTCTCCTTTCCCATGCTCTTTATTCTGTGAGAACAGTATTACATAAGTATACATTTTTTTATACCTTTCATAATGTTAGGTCACTCTTATAAAACATTTATTTTCTATGCCCATCAGTGCTTTCCAAAGCAAGTTAGTAAGTGGAAAAACATATAATTCTGTTTCCATTGTTCAGAACAATATTTCGTTAACTTCTTAGAAGTCAAAGAAAGGTTGTGAAAGAAACATTTTTCCTAGTTTGACTCTTGCTCTGGGCAAGACTGCTGGGTTAGGGGTGACAGCACTTTTGTTTGTAGGTGACTAGGCCAATCCTACAAGTCGCAAATGTCAGCCCAACCCTTCCGGCTCACAAGCATTACCTCACCAAAAACCCAAACAGTAAAAGGTAACTTGGGGTAGCCTTTACACATGGACTCAAGAGTGCGACATCTCAGGAGAGTCGTGGTTAAATGGAGATTACACTTTTCTCACATGAGCAACATGTCTCCGCCACACAGGCAATAAAGGAGATGCAGTAAAGTTTTCGATAGGTTTTATTAACAAGACTGAAGTCTGCTGTAAATGCATGGGCTGCAATGAAGAAACAATGCAAGAAACAGAATGGTAAAAGTCATGAATGCAAAGACCACACCACCTTGCAGTAACATAAGATTTAAAATAGGTGTGAAAGAAACCCTAATACCCTAGCATGATGAACCTAATCATAACCTAAAGAGAGCTAGATATGTTAAACCTAATCTGCCAGTACCATGTCGATGAGAAGAGCCCGCCAATCTTTGTTACCTTGGAATGAGGTCTCTATAACAGACTCCCTGGTGACGCGAAGGCTGGGTCTGCATTAAGGCGACGTGTAGCATAGATAGCATTGATGGCATCTGGTATGAACCCGTCAGATAATCATGTCTGTGTGAGATGTATTTATACAGATCTCGTAGGACCCTGACACGGGTATGTTGCCAAACAATAGATAAGAAGACATGCTTGGGGCGTAAATTACATAAACAATTTCTTGAAAAGGTACATTATGTTACTTGAAAGTGGGAAAGTACCTGATGTGAATACCTACGTATCATTTATTTTTGACGCTGATAGTAACGCCTTTACAGAGTGGCACTGATAACATGAACCTAAAACATCCTCCTAACTATAAACATGGCAGCCATTTTGGAAGAAATAATTAAATAAATGTTAAAACAGAACAAGCTAAGTAGGTTAAAAGTCGCTCAGTGGCGTGTGCACAGGCCTGCAAGCCATAAGGCTAAGCTAAACTCCTGATTCCCATTAAAACTAGATGGGCTCCACTACACCCACCCCATTGCCGGAACAAGTATGATGCCAGAGAAAGTGAATGAACCCAAGCTAAAATGCTCTAGACTAAAACGAGCTAAAATCATATTAAGACATAACTAAAATCTAATTAAAAACTTGTTAAAATAGCTAAAACGTACAGAGACAAAATGTCGACCATGACAAGCACAGCAGGCCAAAGTTAAAAGCAATGTTTTGGCAAAAGTTTGAAACTTTAGAATAGGCCAGTGGTCGAATTCATTTAACAGTAGTCATGATCTTGAAGAATGTCTTTAAAGCCATCGAAATTAAGGGCGTTCCAAAAAGAAGCCACATCGTCAGAAGCTAGATTGTTGACGGGATTGGCAGTCGGATCTAAGGAGCAGTAGTGTGCAGCAGTCTCTGGCGCAGGATCTCCCGCAAAAGCAGCACCATTCAAAGTGCCCAAAGGAGCCAGACAGTCCACCAAGGACGGCTAGTAAGTGGCCTTGTGAATCAGCCTCACTCTCATGGGGCACGACCATGATGAACCCTTATCGGTAACATCGGCAGTTTTGTCCACAGGAGGCACTAGAGGAACAGTAAGGCTCTCCGAAGGTAGATGTTCGAAGAGGCACCAGGTGCAATGAAAGACTGGTTGCACATACCATAGAACTGGGTGGAATGACAATGACCAATCATGCTCCAATTCTTCCTGCAACATTGCACCAAAGAACTGTGCTATGCAGTCAAGACACAGTTGAACTGGTGTTACTAGCTCCATCACTCCGGTTAGCTGGGAAGGCACAACCACTGCGAATCAGGAACAACGGTAGTATCCCGCCCATTAATGCCAGAGTCACAGGAAAGCCTCCAAACACATTGGCAAAGTGTGGATGGATGGCTGAAGGAATGACTCCGAAGACAGTCTGGAAGAAGGACATTAATCCAGACCTGATAGCCTTAAAGAAATGGACAATCCCTGTAGTGCTCAAAGAGTTGAATATTCTGGATACCAGCTCGCCATAGTGCTTCGAGAAGTTGGTATTTAATAGGTATTGTATCCCGGCTGATGATTTTGCTATCTGGAGAGCATAGGTCTCTCTAGCCGATGTCAACGCAACTTGCTTCTGGAACAGTAGCGCCCTTAGTCTGCTCAGCTTGTCATAATTTACATTAATAGTATCAATGTGAGGCCACATTTCTTCTACACTTATCTCTTGTGTGGGGGGAATAAAACATGTCTGCGGCACATTACAATCTTAGAAACTGAGATTGTGTAGGCAATTCCTGCCCTCATACCGCAACAGCTTTGTTCGTTCAGGACCACATTACTTCCATTTGAAAGTACATGAAATGCTGGACGAATCAAAGGCATGTGAGTACCCTTCAGAAAACAGGCCAAGTTTGTGATCCCCCGCATGGCGAGAGGCCATGAAGGGACATCTGTTTGCAAATCATTGAATGACTAACAGTAGTCTCACATTCGCTTCTGCTAAGAAAGACCTCTGTTTTGACGTTCAGACATTTATATTCAAAGGGCAACTCCCACTCTTCTTTAATATACCTTTTGCCTAGCCGCTCGTATCTGCTCACGGCAAGATGTTTTAAGCATTTCAAAAACTGGAAATGGACAGATTTATAATGCTATGTATGAGCCATACTGTTGATGAACTTCCTGCAACCGTGAAAGACAACTTCTCTAGCTTTTCTATGTGAAGCATGGTGAAACCTGCTTCCCTTTTAGCCATTGTCTGTTGTTCCCTGGATAAATTAAAAGCAGCAAACAAGTCACTACTTTTAATGTATTTCCATGGAACACGGCCGTTTCTCATAATCTTTAGTGTCCAACCTAACTGCATTGTGGAACAGAGCTGACTTTGTCCATGGTGTAGAAAGGACAAGTCATTCTGAATGATGTCAATTGCAGATGACACAGTTATTAAGAGAGTAAATCCTGTTTGACAGAGTATTCATGCCATTATCGACAGCAGCTAAAGCCTTTTCCAAATTCCCTTTATCAATCTGCCTTAAACGTGCGTAGATAAATCTTTTAGGGTGAGGTTTTCTTGGACCCAACAAAAAGTCCTGCAAGTCTATATCTTCAAAAAGAGTATTAAGATGTTCTTTAGCTGCTGCTAACATGTTAGTCTGTAACCATTGTTGGCACAGTTTACCCACACTGTATGTAGTAACTATCATCGAGTGTCGACCTGAAACAAAGCGAGGGTCCGGCTGGCTAATCATGAAACCCCCTAAGGAATTAAAAAAATGTGCCTGACACCCATTCATGTCTATTGGCCACAATCACCACCCGCTGGGACTGGAAAGTGAAGAATTATATATAGGTAACAGCCTGAACCTTTGCATCGCATTCTTCCTTAGTGACATTTAGGAAGGACTGGTAATTGTTGTATTTTGGTGATGTGGGGATACTGGGCGCATTCATTTATTTTATTTTTGCTAACTCTAGATAAGATGTCTGTAGAATTGTATCATTTAAAAAGATTTGCACAGGTAAAAAGGAATGCTCTAAATAAAGCTTCCCTACCCTGAATTTGCCAATCTTGTGTTCCCCATACACTCTTTACATCAATAGTGTTCTTCCAGTATTCGTAGCCTTCAACTGCTAGTCGGGAAACAGAAATCTGGTTAAATCAATTTTGTGTTTGTTGGCAACATTTTCCTAATTTTAGAAGGTGGTAACTTGAAATAGTATGATTCTTCGTTCTTAATGTCATGCCCAGAAAAATATGTGAATTTATCCGAACAATGTTTTTGGGTCCCCACAGGTGGAGTTGAACAGTATTCCCACTGAGTGTAATTGAATACTGATCTGAGTCTAGTAGCTCTGTGAAGGTAGTAATGTCCCCAGTTATTGTAACAGAACATTTCCCGATCATTCTTTGTGTTGGTGTACACATCATCACCTTCAAATAAAGTGAAATCTTTCAATTCAGCTAACATCGAATCAACTGTGTGAACATCCCAGTCATTGGAAACAACACAAGGTGTCATTACATTGGTCATTGAAATTTTAGACATATGGATCAGACTGACCTCTGTAGGCCAATATATATCAAATGGAACTTTGTCCCACACAATCCGGTCAGGAATTGGTACTGCTGAAATGTTCACAAGGGACAAGTCTCTTCGAACCTTATGTGAGGAAAGAAATGGAGTTAAGACTTCATCCACTGGCTCGACAGAAGAGCGTTCAGGAAGAAAATGACCAAGTCGCAAAATCAATCCATAATAACAATGCAAGCAATGTAAAAAATATCCACAGATAGTTCCATGGATAAATTAAATAGTTATCTTTAAGCTATACGTACAGCTTACCTGTCTTTGAAACAGTTTCAGTAGCAGGTGGGGATGAACTCGAGGAAAAAAACATCAAGGTTGATGCAATAAGCAGAAGCAGTCTCTGCAAACACAAGAGCTGGTGCATTACTGGTGAATGGATCCACTTCTCGTGGAGGTTCATAGTAGACGATGTTGTCAGTTTGTGTGGTGTTGGAGTAGAAGACAACCACATCTTGAACAGGTGTTGTCAAAGTGGTAACAGGAATCAGCAAAAGCTAATTTTTCACCCGCACCATGCTTGGGGAGGCATTTGTACATCATTGTACATGCTGTTGTTTCTTCTTTGAAGAGGTACGTCCTGTAGGGTAGTAAGAGGGGACCAGGAAGTACATAAGGGACTTCTGGGTCTCCTATGCAGGATCGGCCGCATGATGGGATTTGATGTTGTCAATGGAGACAAATCTGTTTGCTTTTGAACCAGGCAGCAGTGGTAGGATGAGTCTTTATACCTTCTATTCCCAGGACTTGGACCAGTGCTCTGTAGGACGGGCTGAATTCCAACTCCAGCCATTAGAAATTGTTGGCCAATCTCTTATTCCTAAAGTGGCAGCACTGGCTGATGATTTATCATCCAAAAATTGCTGAAGCTCCTGTAAGACGGTGAGACATTCATTTATGTCAAAAGGGGTATCTGCTGCCACCAAACCAGGGCCATCTAGATCTGAGATGTACATAGGTATCCCAAAGAGAACCTCATAGGGAGTGTGTCCTCCCAAGGACCTTCTTGACAGGTTATTCAGTGGTCTCTGGACCCCATATAGGTGAAGAAGCCAGCTGTGGCCAGAACCTAGTACTCTGGCTCTTAAGGACTGCTTTTGATTTCGATTCCTCCTCTCCACAACCAAATTTCCCCCTGGATAGCAGGGTGAGGAGTAATGAGTTCAACACCCATCATCCTCATGGTGTCCTTGAACGCCTTAGAGGCAAATGCAGGGCCCTGGTCCGAATGGAATGGTGGAACCACATGTGTACTGATAAAGATCAGCAAGTCTTTTATAACAGTTGGAGCGTCAGCCGACTGCTGAGGCCATACCCACAGGAATCTAGAACAAGAATCTACAGCGACTAAGATGTATTTGTATGTATCAGGTTGAAGTGGACCACAATTGTCCAAGTACACACATTCTAGTTGCCCGTTGGACACCAAGAGGGATGTCTGTGGAGGGCGTTTGATGTTGGATGTTTGAGCCCTTTATCTGCTGGCAAATGTCTCAGCAAAGGATATTGCTTGGTCTGCTTGTATAGACCCGGTCATCAGAAGCGTTTCTGTAAGAGTGTTATTGTGGCCACAACACCAGCATGTGCAGAGGCAACACCCTGATGCGATGCTTTGATGAGATCTATTCTCTGGTCTTGGTTGGGGATCACGCGATCTCCAATCCCAGGAAGTTTTGCATAAGCAACGTTCTGTGCACTGATGTAAGAGTATTTTGTAGGGTATGCTTTTGGAAAAGACTTGACTTCAGCCGAAGCTTTCACGGCAGCTAGAATTTCATTATCCAATCTCGTCTGAAAAGGAGTCGTAGCTACTGCTGATTTGGCTGCTTCATCAGCCAGTGTTGCCAATAACGTGTACACCTACACGTTGGTGGCCCATTGTATGGACTACTCGTTAGCTTATCCTTCAGATCAGCCACCCACCCCCACAGAGTTCTGTGTTCTATGGTGTTTCCTTTGAAATCTCTGAACCCGTTCAATCGCCAATGATTGAGATAATCATTGTAGGGTTGAACACAGTAGTACGAATCACAGACAATCAGAGTGAGCTGTCCTGGATCTATATGTTCTAGTGCTGAGATAAGGGTTTTAAGTTCAGACAGCTGTGCTGTGCAGTCCCCCAGGGTCTGCATGTAGGTATTATGAGGGTGGACTATACCATCCTTCATTACTCTGCTCACGGCTGCACAAGCAGCTGATTATTGATGTTTAGTACCTACAGGTGGTTGTGCTGAACCAACAGTATAAATTACAGTGTAGTATCTGTCAGGTGGCAAGATGTGTAGAGGTGCGGGGTACTCCTGTCGTACTGGAGATATTCTTGTGTTTGACGTTTTGGATCCAAGATGTAATCAACATCAGTGACAGTCAGGGAGGTTGCCCATTGAATCCAACAAGAATGTAATGCTTTAGCGTTAGCAGCACTTGCTTCGGTGACGGCCTCCAAGGCTGGCACTGTGTTAACTACAATAATGCGTTTCCCTTGGGCAAGAGGTCTCTCCTTGATGACCGCCATCTGTACAGCAGTCAGAATTTTCCTGTCGGTGTAAAGGGTTGTTCTGCATTGGAATATAAATGTGATTTATATGCTATGGGTACTGTGTCACCGTCATTCAAGGTGACATAAGTGAACCCAATGGCACCAGCAATTATTCTGATGACCAAATTAGTTTTGTTATTATGGGTGTGTAAGTGTTTTACTTCTAGCATGTCTCTAAGGATGTGAGTGTGTTGTACTCTCCAGTGTCTGCTAGAAAAATCAGGGTGTATTGTGTCAGAGTGTCTTGATCCGTTGAGCATAGTCAGCATTGTAAATTCTGCCAAAGTTAAAGAAACCCAGTAAAGACTGTAGTTTCTTGATTGTGTTTGGTGGCTGGAGTTGAGCACATTTCTCTAAAAACTGCAGGGCTAGGCTCTTGCCCACATTTGATAGCTCACGTCCCAGGAACATACGCTGAGAAAGGCTATTTTAGATTTCCTAAAATTAAATTTCTAACCACTGGCTGTGAATTCTAGATCGATCCGATCGACCCTATCAATATGAATGTTCAGGTGGCCTCCTTTGGCATGGTCTATCCCTCAATTGTTTTGCCTCCGTTTCTCAGGTTGTTGATGTGTGCTGGACTCTGTTTGTGCTGTTTTTGTTACTCTGGGCACTTTACCACTGCTATCCAGTGCTAAAGTGCAAGTGCTCCTGTGTAAAATGTGTATGTAATTGGATCTCCATGATTGACATATTTGATTTAATGGTAAGTCCTTAGTACAGTGCACTAGAGGTGCCCAGGGCCTGTAAATCAAATGCTACTAGTGGGCCTGCAACACTGGTTGTGCCACCCACATTAGTAGCCCTGTAATCATGTCTCAGACCTGCCACTGTAGTGTCTGTGTGCAGTATTAGACTGCAAATTCGACTTGGCAAGTGTACCCACTTGCCAGGCCTAAACCTTCCCTTTTCTTACATGTAAGACACCCCCAAGGTAGGCCCTAGGGAGCCCCATGGGCAGGGGTGCAGTGTATGTTTTAGGTAGGACATATACTAATGTGTTTTATATATTATCAGTGAAATACTGCAAAATTCATTTTTCACTGTTGCAAGACCTATCCCTCTCATAGGTTAACATGGGGGCTGCCTTTACATATGATTACAGCGTAGATTCCCTTTGGGAGCAGATAGACATGTGGGGTTTGGAGTCTCTGAGCTCGCAACTTAAAAATACATCTTTTAGTAAAGTTGATTTTAAGATTGTGTGTTTGAAAATGCCACTTTCAGAAAGTGAGCATTTTCTTGCTTAAACCATTCGGCGAATGCCTGTTTGTGGATTCCCTGTCTGGGTCAGTTTGACAATTGGGCTGTTTGCACCTCTCGCTAGACAGTGACACAAAGGGAGCTGGGGTTTAGCCTGAATATCCTGATGAGCCATCTATGCTAGGAGGGTTGGGAGGAGTGGTCACTCACCTGAAAGGGCTGTGCCTGCCCTCACACAATGCAGTCTCCAACCCCATGGTGTGTGTCTGGGGCCTGGCCTGGGCAAGGCAGGATTTCACAAACAAGAGAGACTTTCCTTTGAAGTAAGCCTACTTCAATGGCCAAAATGGGTATAAGAAGGGCACCCAAAACCACAGACTTTAGATCACTTCTGGACATCAAGAGGAACCTCTGCCTGGAGAAGAGCTGAGAAGTGCTGCCCTGCCTGTGACTCTGCTTTGTGGAGCAAAGACTAGACTTTGTTGTGCATTCCTGCTTGTAAAGAAATCTCCAAGGGCTTGTCCTGAGCTTGCCTCCTGTTGTTGAAGTCTCAGGGCCATCAAAGACTTACCCTGCCAGCACCTGGACTCTCTGCTGAGACTACTGCCCTGCCAAGTGGTGCCCTATCCAGTTCCTGGGGCCTTGACAGGTGAAGCTGGCAGACCAAGATTGAAAATCCACGCTCAGCCCCCGTGCTGGGAAATTTCTGACGCAACCTCAGAGACGCGGCTAAAGAAACGACACGCCGCTGGCTCCGCGGCTGAAATCGATGCAGTGCTTGCAGTGCAGCTGGAAGATCGATGTTCGCGGCTGGAGAAATGACGCGCCACATCGCTAACGGAGGCTGGTAACATCGCAACCCACACAGTGTGGTTTTGCTATCACTGTGTGGCAGGATTTTTGACGCAAACCTTGGTGGGCGTGGAAAAACAATGCAACGCCTGACCGAGTGCTGCCCGGATCGACGCATTGCTCTCCTGCGGAGAGGAAAACAGGCACACGCCGACCCGACTGGAGAAGGAGAAACAACGCACGATCTTGCTTGCGGGTGAGAAATTGATGCAATGCTTACCTTTTTCAATGCACACTTGCCCGTGTGTGTTATGTTGATGCTACCCAGGTACTTTTCAACGCTAACAGTGTTTTACATGTTGACAAAAGGATTTAAGACTCTTTTGCATTTAAAATTAATAACTGTTGGATTTTTGTTGTTTTGGTCTTGTTTTGTTTAGATAAATATTTCCTATTTTTCTAAACCTGTGTTGTCATTTTGTAGTGTTTTTACTGAGTTACTGTGTGTTTTGGTACAAATACTTTACACCTAGAAGTCTGAAGTAAATCCTGCCTGCTCCTGCCAAGCTACCAAGGGGGCTAGCGGGGGTTAGCTGAGAGTGATCCTCCTTTACCTTGACTAGAGTGAGTATCCTTGCTTGAACAGGGGGGGTAACCTGACTGCCAACCAAAGACACCATTTCTAACATTGGTGACCAGTGGTTGGGATTGGACTTGTATTTGTACTTGACATACAGTGATTAAGTGTACACTACTGTTTTCAGTGTAGACCACTGTGACCACATACTACTTGTCTGTAGGAAAATGGCTCCCTGTTGCAGTTACCCCCCAACTTTTTGCCTGATATTGAGGCTGACTTGACTAAAAAGTGTGCTGGGACCCTGCTAACCAGGCCCCAGCACCAGTGTTCTTTCACTAAAATGTACCATTGTTTCCACAATTGGCACACCCCTGGCACACGGATACGTCCCTTGTAAAAGGTGCCAGTGGTACCATGGGCCCTGTGACCAGTGAAGGTCCCTAAGGGCTGCAGCATGTGTTGTGCCACCCTAAGGGACCCCTCCCCTAACACATGCACACTGCCATTGCAGATTGTGTGTGTTAGTGGGGAAAAAAAGGCAAAGTCGACATGGCATCCCCCTCAGGATGCCATGCACACAAAATACTGCCTGTGGCATAGGTTAGTCACTCCTCTAGCAGACCTTAAAGCCCTAAGGCAGGATGCACTATACTACAGGTGAGGGCATAGCTGTATGAGCAATATGCCCCTACAGTGTCTAATCTATTCTTAGACATTGTAAGTACAGTATGCCCATATTAAGTATATGGTCTGGGAGTTTGTCAAAACAAACTCCACAGTTCCGTAATGGCTACACTGAAAAGTTTGGTATCAAACTTCTCAGAGTAATAAACTCCCACTGATGCCAGTGCTGGATTTATTCCAAAATGAACACAGAGGGCATCTTAGAGATGCCCCCTGTATTTTACCCAATCCTTCAGTGCAAGACTGACTGGCCTGTGCCAGCCTGCCACTGAGACGAGTTTCTGACCCCATGGGGTGAGAGCCTTTGTGCTCTCTGAGGCTAGAAACAAAGCCAGCACTGCATGCAGGTGCTTCACACTTCCCCCTGCAGGAACTGTAACACCTAGCATTGAGCCTCAAAGGCTCAGGCTTTGTGTTGCAAAGCCCCAGGGCACTCCAGCTAGTGGAGATGCCCGCCCCCTGGACACAGCCCTCACGTTTGGTGGCAAGTCCAAAGGAGATAATGAGAAAAACAATGAGGAGACACCCACGAGTCAGGACAGCCCCTAGGATGTCCTGAGCTGAGGTGACCCCTGCCTTAAGAAATCCTCCATCTTGTTTTGGAGGATTCCCTCAATAGAATTAGGGATGTGCCCTCCTCCCCACAGGGAGAAGGCACAAAGAGGGTGTAGCCACCCTCCAGGACAGTAGACATTGGCTACTGCCCCCCAAACCTAAACACACCCCTAAATTGAGTATTTTGGGATGACCCTGAATCCAGGAAATCAGATTCCTGCAACCTAAAACAAGGACTGGTGACCTGAAAGCCCTGCAGAGACGACGGAGACAACTGACTTGGCCCCAACCCTACCGGCCTGTCTCCAGACTCAAAGAACCTGCACAGCGACGCATCCAGTGGGACCAGCGACCTCTGAGGACTGACCTGCACCCAAAGGACTAAGAACCTCCTGAGAACTGTGGCACTGTTGAGAAACAGCAACAAACTTGCAACAAAGAAACCACTTTAAAGAGACTCTCACTTCCCGCCAGAAGCGTGAGTCTTCACACTTTGCACCCAACGCCCACGGCTCGAGTCAAGGACAACCAACACCGCACAGAGGACTCCCAGGGGACTCCAACGACGTGGACACCCCTAGTCGACCTCACTGCTCCCCCACGGCGACGTCTGCATAGAGGATCCAGAGGATCCCCCTGACCGCGACTGCATCGTAATAAAGGAACCCAATGCCTGGACCAAGCACTGCACCTGCAGCTCCCAGGGCCGAGAGGATCCACCTACCAGTGCAGGAGTGACCAACAGGCAGCCTTCATCCTAGCCCAGCCGGTGGCTGGCCTGAGAAGCCCCCTGTGCCTTGCCTGCATCGCCAGAGTGACCCACGGGTCCCTCCATTGTTTTCAGTACAAAATCCGACACCTACTTTGCATACTGCACCCGGCTGCCCCTTTGCCGCTGAGGGTATGTTTTGTGTGCTTGTGTGTCCTCCAGTGCTCTACAAAACCCCCCTGGTCTGCTCCCTGAGGACGCAGGTACTTACATGCTAGCAGACTGGAACCGGAGCACCCCTGTTCTCCATAGGCGCCTGTGTGTTTTGGGCCCTCCTTCGACCTCTGCACTTGACCGGCCCTGTGTTGCTGGTGCTGTGGCCTTGGGGTTGCCTTGAACCCCCAACGGTGAGCTGCCTATGCCCATGAGACTGACTGGGTAAAATGCTTTACTTACCTGAGAAACTAACTATTACTTAGGTCTCCCAGGAACTGTTGATTTTTGCAGTGTCCACTTTTAAAATAGCTTATCACCATTTTAACCAAAACTGTGCGTACTACTGTTTTAAATCAAAGTTCAATACTTAACTGTGTGAGGTACCTTACAATTTATGTACATACCTAAAATTTTAATCTGGTGGTTCTAAAAAAAAAAATAAACAAATATATTTTTCTATATAAAAACCTATTGGCCTGGAGTGAAGTCTTTGAGTGTGTGTTCCTCATTTATTGCCTGTGTGTGTACAACAAATGCTTAACACTACCCTCTGATAAGCCTACTGCTCGACCACAATACCACAAACTAGAACATTAGTATTATCTACTTTGTCACTATCAACCTCTAAGGGGAATCCTTGGACTCTGTGCACACTATCTCTCACTTTGAGACAGTATATACAAAGCCAACTTCCTACATTGTCTTGTTGCTTTTTCTCTGTGGGACTTTTTTTTGTTGTTTTTTTCTACTTCCATACTTTTTTGCTGATCCCATGATTGACTTTTCTTGAACTTCATTGGGAACTTGTTTCTGCCTTCGGAACTTTGCACCTTATTGACTTCATCATATCCCAATCTGGAGATGCATCAGATGGAGCTGCTTTTGACCTAAGGAAACTAGAGAGCTATACTGTGGCTCAGTTGAAGCAGTTCTGTAAAGATTTTGCCTTTCCCATTAAGGGCTCCGCCAAGAAGGAGGAGCTGCAAAAAGCACTGAGGGCCTGATGGCAGCCAAATAAGCTGAGGGGCACACAGAGGAGGAGGAGAATGAGGTGCAATCCATCCACAATGGTATAGTGGGGACGCCTGTTATGTCCAGGAAGAGTCTCCAGGGCAGGTATCAGTGTGTCCTCCAGGGGTCTGATACCTGAAGAGTTACAGGACAGACAGGCAGAGAGGGCTCACCAGTTGGAGCTAGAAAAGTGTAGGATGCAAAGGGAGATGGGAGAGAGAAGGATGGCCATTGAGGAAAAGAAGATACTGCTGGCTCCTGAGCTTAGCTTGAGAGAGAGAGAGATCAGGGGAGTCAGTCCAGTAGAGATGGTGGCAGCAACAGTACAGTGCAGCCTGAGAGGGCACATTCCAAAAGACCTACTGAAGGATTATAAAAGGGAGGATGACATACTCGTGGTTCAAGGGGTATGAGTCTTCTCTCCACATGAAACTGGTCCCTGAAGCTTATTGGGGGGTGGGTCTGTGGAAGCACTTTGAGGTATAGGGGAGGGATACTCTGACATCCTTAGGGGATTTTCTGGGGCTCACCTACTCTATCATGAAGGATGCCCTATTGACAAGATATGGCCTCACCCCTGAGCAGTAGAAGGAAAAGTTCAGGTCCTATAAGAGGAAGGAATCCCAAACATGGTTGGAGTGTGATTCATTCTGCAGGTCACTAGATGGTTGGGTGAAGGGCAGGAAGGTAACAACATATGAGGGACTTTACAATTTGATTGCTTGAGGGCACTTTTATAGTTTATTTTCCAGAGCTGCGCCAGCATCTAATTGACAGCAAGCTGACTGATCCCAGGAAGCTTGCGAAGGAAGTGGGCAGCTGGGAGAGCACCAGGGTCCACAAGAGGTATGGGGAAGACCATGCCAAGGGTGGGCAGGGTCCCTCTCAGAAGAAAGGGGGGGTAAGGTTAAACAGGGGGAGTTCTCTAAAGGGCCCCCAATCTGGCAAAGATTCCCAGTGAGAAGAAGCCATGGTTCTCCAAAGCGAAACCAGTGGCAGGGGGTCCCCCACGTAAGTGTTATGCATGTGACCAAGTGGGTCATGTGAGGGAGGACCCCAAATGCCCCAAGAGTACACCGGCACCCACTGGTGCCCAGTCCCAGGGTTTGGCTTGTGAATCGCTTGAGGAGGAGTTGATTCCAGGTGGGTGGGAGCCAGCTGAGATGACCCTTGTCTCACTAGGGGACAGTGAGATGGTCCAGAGAACCCTAGTGCCTGAGAACACTAAGACGTACAGGCAGTGGGTGACCATCAATGGACAGAAGGTGGAGACTCTGAGAGACATAGGAGCCAGTGTGACTACAGTGAGGAGTCACCTGGTATCTGAAGAGCAGATTGATCCCCATTTACTTCACCAAGTAGTTGCAGTGGACAACTCAGAGCGCCTGTGTAGAGTGGCACAGGTTCCTTTTGAATGGGGGGGCCTGTTGGGTTCCTTGAAGGTAGCTGTGAGTCCAACCATGCCTGTAGATTGTTCCTTGGCAATGACCTGAAGGACTCCCCTTGGAAAGTGGTGGAACACAGGTCACACTTGGAGATGTTGGGTCTGCCTGGGTGGGTATGCGTATTTACCAGGTCAATGGCAGCCCGTCTGGGTGGTCAAGAGCCCCTGGAGCCTGAAACAGTGGCCTAGGGGAACCGCCAAAAAGAGGAAGGGCAGGGGGTGCGGGAAGCCAGCCCCAGATGTTCCAACGGTCTGGGTGGAGGCGGAGCCTGAAGGTGATGACCCAGAGCCTACAGGGGAGCAGGTGGCTCAACTGGGGGAGGTCGCGGAGCTATTACAGTGGCAGCAGGAAGGGGGGCCCACCAGGGAAGCATTCTGTGCAACACAGAAGACATGCCCTACTCTGGAGGGTTTGCAGCAGCAGGCTGCAGACCAGGCTGCTGGCAAGGAGCCAGTATCTCACCTGATCTACTGGGAGGACGACCTCCTGTATAGTGAGCCTAAGGTTCCTGAGCCTGGGTCAGCCCGTGTGCTGGTGGTACCCCAGTTTGCTCATGATGTGCCATTTGCAGGGCATTTGGGGCAGGACAAGACCTTTTGAGAGGCTTGTCACCCACTTTTACTGGCCCCTAATGCGCAGGCACTCAGATGCTTATTGTAAGTCTTGCCAAACTTGTCAGGCAAGTGGCAAGAGTGGGGGAAAATGTAAGGCTCCCATCCAACCTTTTCCTGTTGTTAGTACCCCCTTTGAAAGGGTTGGTATTGACATTGTGGGGCCTCTGGATCCCAAGACAGCCATGGGCAATAGGTTCATCCTGGTCTTGGTGGACCATGCCACCCGGTACCCAGAAGCCATTCCTGTGAGGTCAATCACTTCCCCTGTGGTGGGTCGTGCATTGATGAGGGTTTTTACCCACATGGGGTTCCCCAAGGAAGTAGTATCTGATAGGGGTACCAGCTTCATATCGACATATATGAAGTCGCTGTGGAAGGAGTGTGGGGTAACCTACAAGTTCACCACTCCTTATCATCCCCAAAGCAATGGCCTGGTTGAGAGATTCAACCGCACCTTGAAAGGTAGGATTATGGGCCTGTCAGAGCCCTTGAGGCAGAAGTGGGACGTCCTCTTGCAATGCCTTCTGTTCGCTTACAGGGAGGTGCCTCAAAAGGGACTTTGGTTTAGTCCCTTTGAGCTGATTTATGGCCATCCTGTGAGGGGACCTTTGAGTCTGGTGAAGGAGGCTTTGGAAAAAGCTCCTAGTAAACCACCCCAGGATGTACTTACCTACATGCTGGCTCTGAGAAACCAGAAGTGCCCACTTCATGAGTCTCACACAGGAGAACCTTGAAGCAAGTCAGGAGGATATGAAATGGTGGTATGACCGGAATGCCACTCTGGTTGAGTTTCAACCTGGTCAAAAAGTGTAGGTGATGGAACCAGTGGAGCCCAGGGTTCTCCAAGACAAGTGGACTGGGCCTTTTGAGGTGGTGGAGCACAAGAGTGAGATCACCTACCTGGTGGACTTGCAGACTCCCAGGAACCCTTTAAGGGTCCTGCATGTTAACTGCCTCACAAAACACTTTGAGCGGATTGAACTGTCCATTCTCTTTGCAACAGATGATGGGGTGGAGGAGGAGAGTGAGCCTCCTATTGAACTCCTATCTGCAGGAGAAAAAGAGTGATCCTCTCCCCCTCCCTGACTGCAGAGCAGCAGAGGGACTGTCTCTAGGTGTCGGGACAGTTCGCCTCACTGTTTTCCTTGATCCCAGGGGTCACACACTTGTGCACACATGATGGGGACAGTACACCCATTAAACAGAAAGTTTACAGGGTGACTGACAATGTCAGGGCTAGCATTAAGGATGAGGTATCCAAGATGTTAACCCTAGGGGTTATTGAGCATTCCAACAGTCCTTGGGCCAGCCCTGTGGTATTGTCCCAAAGGCTGCTGCAACTGGTGACACCCCCGAACTTCGGTTCCGTGTGGACTACCGGAGTCTAAATGCGGTCAGCAAGACTGACGCCAACCCCATCCCCCGAGCTGATGATCTCATTGATCGGTTGGGAGCTGCCAACTACCTCAGCACATTTGACTTAACGTCTGGGTACTGGCAGATTGCCTTGACTGAGGGGGGCAAGGAGTAGTCTGCATTTTCTACACCAGATAGGCACTTTCAGTTCAAAGTGATGCCATTTGGGATGAAAAATGCCCCTGGCACCTTTCAGAGGTTGGTCAACCAGGTGTTGGCTCGGCTGGATGAGTTCAATGCTGCCTACCTGGATGACGTTTCTGTTTTGAGTTCCACATGGGAAGAACATCTGCAACACCTCTGCAGAGTGTTGCAGGCCCTGCAAAAGGCAGGCTTCACTATTAAGGCAAGCAAGTGCCAAATAGGGCAGGGTTCTGTTGTACTTGGGACACCAGGTAGGGAGTGGCCAGGTGGCACCGCTACAGCCCAAAATTAACACCATTCTGGCTTGGGAGGCTCCCAAAACCCAGACACAGGAGAGACCCTTTTTAGGTGTCACTGGCTACTACAGGAGCTTTGTCAAGGGATATGGTACCATTGTTACCCCCTTGACTGAGTTTACTTCTAAGAAGCAACCATAAAAGGTGATCTGGAAAGAGGCTTGCCAGACTTGAAGGCTGCCATGTGCACAGCAACTGTGCTTAAAGGCACCTGACTACTCCAAGGAGTTTGTTGTGAAAACAGATGCCTCAGAGCATGGTATTGGAGCAGTACTCTCTCAGCCTAAGGAAGAGGGCCTCGATCAACCTGTAGCCTTCATTAGCAGGAGGTTACTTCCCAGGGAACGTAGGTGGAGTGCCATAGAACATGAAGCTTTTGCTGTTGTCTGGGTGCTGAAGAAGCTAAGGGCCTACTTTTTTGGGACTCCCTTCCGGGTTCAGACCGACCACAGGCCCCTCAGATGGTTAATGCAGATGTAGGGTGAGAATCCAAAACTGTTGAGGTGGTCCATTTCCCTACAGGGGATGGACTTTACGGTGGAACACCGCACTGGTACATAACACACCAATGATGATGGTCTGTCCAGATTCTTCCGCCTTAGTAATGAGAACTCCCATGAGGTTGAGTAGTTGCTCCCCACTTTCAGCTGGGGGTGGACACGTGTTAGACTTGGCATCCTTGGTGTGTTCTCCCCTAACTTTTTGCCTCTGTTTCACTGGTTGTTGTGTGCTGGACTCTGTTTTTGCTGTTGTTGTTACTCTGGGCACTTTACTACTGCTATCCAGTGCTAAAGTGATAGTGCTCCTGTATAAAATGTGTATGTAACTGGATCGCCGGGATTGGTATATTTGATTTACTGGTAAATCCCTAGTACAGTGCACTAGAGGCCTGTAAATCAAATGCTACTAGTGGGCCTGCAGCACTGGTTGTGCCACCCACATTAGTAGCCCTGTAATCATGTCTCAGACCTGCCACTGCAGTGCCTGTGTGCAGTTTTAAACTGCCAATTCGACTTTCCAGGCCTAAACCTTCACTTTTCTTACATGTAAGACACCCCTAAGGTAAGCCCTAGGTAGCCCCATGGGCAGGGTGCAGTGTATGTTTAAGGTAGGACACATACTAATGTGTTTTACATGTCCTAACAGTGAAATACTGCCAAATTCGGTTTTCACTGTTGCAAGGCCTATCCCTCTCATAGGTTAACATAAGGGCTGCCTTTAAATATGATTAAAGCGTAGAATCCCCTTTGGGAGTAGATAGACAGACGGAGTTTGGGGTCTCTGAGCTCACAATTTAAAAATAGATGTTTTAGTAAAGTTGATTTTGAGATTGTGTGTTTGAAAATGCCGCTTTTAGAAAGTGAGCATTTTCTTGTTTAAACCATTCTGTGACTCTGCCTGTTTGTGGATTCCCTGTCTGGGTCAGTTTGACAGTTGGGCTGTTTACACCTCTCCTCTAGACAGTGACACAAAGGGAGCTGGAGTGTAGCCTGCATATCCTGATGAGTTATCTATGCTAGGAGGGAGGGGAGGAGTGGTCACTCACACCTGAAAGGGCTGTGCCTGTCCTCACACAATGCAGTCTCCAACCCCCTGTCTGGGGCCTAGTCTGGGCAAGGCAGGATTTTACAAACAAGAGAGACTTTCCTTCGAAGTAAGCCTACTTTAAAGGCCAAAATGGGTATTAGAAGGGCACCCAAAACTACAGACTTCAGATCACTTCTAGACATCAAGAGGAACCTCTGCCTGGAGAAGAGCTGAGGAGAAGTGCTGCCCTGTCTGTGACTGTGCTTTGTGGAGCTATCCTGCAGGTACTGCTTCTGTCCGGTGAAAGGCGAAAAAGACTAGTCTTTGTTGTGCATTCCCGCTAGTGAAGAAGGGCTTGTCCTGAGCTTGCCTCCTGGTGTAGAAGTTTCTGGGCCATCAAGGACTTCCGCTGCCAGCACCTGGAATCTCTGCTGAGAGTCCTGCCCTGCCAAGTGGTGCCCTATTCAGTTCCTGGGGCCTTGACAGGTGAAGCTGGCAGACCAAGATTGAAAATCCAAGCACAGACTGCCGTGCAGGGAAATTTCTGGCGCAACCCCCGAGACGCGGCTGAAGAAATGATGCGCCGCTGGCTCTGTGGCTGAAATCGACGCAGCGCTTGCAGCACTGCTGGAAGATCGCTGCTCGCCGCTGGAGAAACAATGCGCTGCATCACTAACGGAGGCTAGTAACGTTGCAACCCACACAGCGTGGTTTTGCTATCACTGTGTGGCAGGATTTTTGACGCAAACCTTGCTGGCCGTGGAAAAACAACACAACGCCTGTCCGGACCTGAGTACTACCCGGATGACGCATCACTGTCCTGCGGAGAGGAAAATCGATGCATGCCGACCCGACCAGAGAAGGAGAAATGACACATGATCTTGCTTGCGGGTGAGAAATCCACGCTTGCTTCTTTTTCGACGCACACTCGCCCGTGCGTGTAATTTTGACACTACCCAGGTACTTTTCAACGCTAACAGTGTTTTACCTGTTTACAATAGTAAGACTCTTTTGCTTTTAAAATTAATAATTTGACTGTTGTATGTTGGATTTTTGTCATTTTGGTCTTGTTTTGTTTAGATAAATATTTCCTATTTTTCTAAACCTGTGTTGTCAATTTGTAGTGTTTTTACCGAGTTAGTGTGTGTTGGTACAAATACTTTACACCTAGAACTCTGAAGTTAAGCCTGCCTGCTCGTTCCAACCTACCAAGGGGGTGAGCGGGGGTTAGCTGAGGGTGATTCTCCTTTACCCTGACTAGAGTGAGGGTCTTTGCTTGGACAGGGGTTAACCTGACTGTCAACCAAAGACCCATTTCTAACATCATTCACATATGTCAACGCCTCAGAATCAATATCATGCAATATTGATGTTACACAGGCTGAGAACAGCCCTGGGCTGTTCTTGTAACCCTGGGGCAAATGACAGGAGCAATTTTGTGAGCCAAAGGAGAATGCACTCAGGACCCGACTTTCGTGTGCTAAGTTTTGGCAGAAAAAACCATTGGCGATATCCAATGTTGTTTTGTATTTTTTACGCACTATGTTGTTAATTAGTGCTGTGTGAATTTTGTATTGCATGAATGACTGCGTAAGTATCTGTAATATAAGACTATTCTGCATGAATGGTCTGGTTTTGCAATGGGGAATAATGGATTCTTCATTGCGGAGACAGAGAGCTTAATTACTACCTGGTACACAAGCTGAGTGAGGATCTCACTCACTGGAGCTTTGGCTTTGTGTTTAACAGGATATTGTGTCTGAGGCTGGGGTGTAGACCTAATAAATATTACACGGCAAGGTGAATCCTTGTCACAGCCTACATGGTTGCGGTATAGCGCAGGTACCTCTGCTAAAGCCCAGTCAACAACATAGGCTTGTTTTGTTTTACTGCTTCTGGATCAAGATCAGAGAAAGAAGCCAAAATGACAGCTTCCCCATGTGGGAGCTTACAGACGTGCTCAGGTGACCAATACCTCTCTGTCAGCAGGATATCACAACTAAATTCATCCCAGAATATCACACTAATGGTGCGCTCAATGTCCCCCCCTCAATTTGGATTTTTAAATCATAAATCCTATCGGGTGAGAGAACCTGCCCGTTCGCAGTCTCGACTGCAACAAAGTCGCTAGTTGCTGTCGCATCCAGATGATCCTTTGAGACTCTGGCAACATATAGTGACTTCTGCCGCACTCCCTAGCAGTGTCACTGCCCACGTCTTGTTCTTAAGCAATGTTCTCAAATTTACTGGCATTTTTCTTTGCCAGTGCTCCCACCTTTTTATTTTTAAACAGTGACTTCTGTTGTGGGGACTTGTCTTCTTATTTGTCTGAAGACTGGGGTGAGTCTTTCTTCTGTTTCACGTAGCCAGGACGTCGCTCTGACCAGCCCACTCTCTCGCTATGTCTATCTGGTACGTCCTGAAAGAAACAAGAGGGACGTGAATGAGTATATTTGTCAGGAGCTTTTCATATTTCCTCTATTTCTGAGATTGTCTCCTTTCGGAGTTCTCCAGGTGTGAAGAATCTGCTCTTTGATTTTGTCTATCTTTAATTTGCTTTTGCTTATCCCAGGGTGTTTTAGAACACTCCTGTGCTTGTTTAGTACCTTCCTCAAAGGTGGTACTCTGTATTTCAGACTTGTTTGGCTTGGCTCCCAAACTATCCCATCCTATACTGGTATAGGTATTGAATGTTCTTCTTTTGCTGTTTCTCCTGTTCCAAGTGTGGAATCTCTCGAAGCCACTGGCGTATATCCAATGCTATTGCTTCCTCGTTAATGTTACTGAGTATGATTGAGGCGACTGCGTCAAAGTTACACATTAATTTCACCCCCAAGTCTAGGGCTGATGCAGCTCTGTGTTTGTTCTGAATTTATTTGAACACTTCTGGTAAATTGGCAAGTGATGGGGTACCATGTGTGGTAGTATAGATTGCAACAAAGATTGTACCCCATGTGGTGCAGTCATCCACTGAGGGAACTATCCCAAAGGGCAACCACATTGTGAGAATTCTGTTTTTCCTGTGGTCTCGTATGGGGAAACACGGCTCCCAGCTGATTAATTTTCTGGGCAATCCAGAATGCGATTTTTCGTGTGTTCCGTGGGCACTTTGCCCATGATACAATGCGCTGTTTGTGGATTGATCCCAGTAGTAGCCATTGGTATCCAGCAGTTGCTGGTGGTGTTGGATGTGCTGGTGTTGTGTTCAAAGTTCACATTACGAACTGAACAAGTCATCTATATAGTGTTGTTAGCTCAAAGTATAGATTGCACATATCAGCTGCCTGCATGTTTTGTACTCCGGGGGGAGGTGTATATGTGGCAAACATGGGCCACGTATGTCCTTCATTACGTAAGGGGCCTAATCTCAGGTTTTATTACGTGTGGTACGACGCCATTAAACCAGTTGTGATATTCTTGATAAGTAATCGGAATCTCAAGATACTGGTATGCGTGGTACCATTGTGGTACGTTTGCAATTCTGTATGTGTGGAATGTGAATGATCTAGGGTCCTCCCCAGGAAAGGTGACCCAGAAGCAGAATGTTTCTGTTTGGTAGGCTTCATTAGCTTCTACAATGAATGTGACATCCCTGCCCGCTTCTGTTAAGCCATGCACTACTTTGTGTGGTGTTAATGCCTGTGGCCTTTTCAGGAATGTCGATGGTGTTAGCCATATTTATAAAATGGGTAAAGAGATGGAACACTGGGGAGAATAGTCCTTTTAATAGTTTGAGCTGAAACAACCTGCAGCCTAATTAAGTGCTCCCTGTTCAGCGGAGGAAGATCTTCCCTGAGACAACTGATGTCTCTGTATAATAGTGCTTAAAGTAACTTTGTGTGTGAGACAGATACTCGGGGCATCCATAAATTAGTGCCAAAACACCATCGTTGGTGGCGTCATGTTGTAGCTTGACTCTTGCTCTAGGCAAGACTACTGGTTTAGGGATGACAACACAAGTCACAAATGTTGGCCCAAACCAGCGGGCTCACAAGCAGTACCTCACCAAAAACCCAAACAGTAAAAGGTAATTTGTGGTAGCCTTTACACATGGACTCAAGAGTGCGACATCTCAGGGGAGTCGTGGTTAAACGAAGATTACCCTTTTTTCACATGAGCAACATGTCTTAGTCACACACCGGCAAAGAAGGAGATGCAGTAAAGTTTTCAATAGGTTTTATTAACAAGACTACAATCCACTGTAAATTGCATGGGCTGCAATGATTAGGATAATGAACAATGCAAGAAACAGAGTGGTAAAAATGAGTCATGAATACAAAGACTCACACCATCCAGCAGTAGCATAAGATGTAAAATAGGTGTGAAATAAACCCTGATAACCTAGCATGAAGAACCTAATCATAACCTAAAGGGAGCAAGGTGTGTTAAACCTAATCTGCCAGTACCATGTCCATGAGAAGAGCCCCCCAACCCTTGTTACCTTGGAATGAGGTCTCTAAATCAGACTCTGTGGTGATACGAAGGCTGGGCCTGCATCAAGGCGACATGTAGCCTAGATAATGTTGATGGCATCTGCTAGGAATCCCTCGGATAATCATGTCTGTGTGAGATGTATTTATGCAGATCTTGTAGGACCCCTGACATAGTTATGTTCCCAAAAAATAGACAAGGCATGCTTGGGGCGGCAATTATATATACATTCCCTGAAAAGGTACATTATGTTACTGTCACACAAAAGTGGGAAAGTACATGATGTGAATACCTCCCTATCTCTTATCTTTGACGCTGATAGTGATGCCTTTACACTTGCCACTGATAACATGAAACTAAAACATCTTCCTGAATATAAATATAAACATGGCAGCCGTATTGGAAGAAATAATGAAATAAATGTGCAAAAACAGAGCAGGCTAAGTAGGTTAAAAGTCACTAGGTAATGGGGGACACAGGCCTGCAAGCCAAAAGGCTAAGCTAAACTCCTGATTCCCATTAAAGCTAAATAGGTTCCACTACACATTTAACTTATGGAATTTGCCAGCATACCAAGTTTTGCAATTCAAGCTACACTGGATATGTAAAGTTCGGAGCATGTTTTTAAACAGGGAAAACTATGGCAGTTTTCAGTCTAAAGTCTCTTTCACTCGTTAGTAATAATTATTAGGTTTTAACTTTTCTTTTAGGAGCCCCAGCAGTCCCACCTGTGATGGTTTGGAACCACCATTCAATAATTTCAGTTCTTGGTATCATCACTTTTCTTTCTTTTTTTTTTTTCCAATGTTTTTCACTTTCTTATATTCTTCAGTCACTCTTTCACTGATTTCAGTGTCCCTTTGTATTCTTTTATTTATCTTGTTTTCCTTTTTTGGGGGGGAATTCACCTTTTGACTACTCCATACATACAATATATAGCTAAGGTGCGTGTTACTCATACAATGGGAAATAATGTAGTATTGAGGATTCCTCCTCATTCTTCCTTTCCCCACATTCCTACTTTTGCAAGCTCTTCAGAAACATTTTCAGCTATAGTAGGAGTATCCAAAGGTTCTAATATTAGCATAATCTATTATCTTCTTACTCTTGTCAGGTATATAACTACAGCAATTTTCAATCCTCACATTTTACAAACTGCATTTTTCAGCTAAAAGAATGTCTAGTGCATAACAATTCTGTAAAACCATTGATCTTATAGCACTAAGCTCGTGTTTCCATCATTCAACACCACACCTACAGCTCGAATAATTGCTCCAGATATGTGTCCCACCATGTGTGTTCCTTTATTCACACTTTGTTTATGCCTCTTGTGTGCTAGTGTCAGAGCAGCTAAAGAATAAACATGATACATCTTTGTAAATATTAATCCTAAATAGCACATTCCCTCCCAAGGTACAGACTGTCTAAAGAATGCATATCCTCCACAAATGAAATACATTCCTGGTATGGTTGGTTCATTTTCTTGTAAAAGCTGCCATTCACTCCCTGACAATTCAAATGTATGTTCACAATAGCTACTAACCACTGGTAGATCATCTACTCTTAATCCATTTCAATCTTTCCTCTAATCTTAATTTAGGTACTGCTACTTTTTCCTGAACTAACCTTCCTCTCTTTTCCAAACATTTGTTTGTACATCCTCTTGATTGTTTCCAGTCCTGGTTAGTCTCTCATTCCTTTCTTCCCACATCTGCTTAAAGACTTTTTCATGCTCATTCATTCTACATGTTAAATTCATCTTGTGCCTTTGCCACGTTTACAGAGACAAATGGTCTAAAGTAATGCCAGACGTTCTGTGTTTCTCTACCTTTTGGGTGTAGATTATTGTTCTTCATTAATAGAACTTTTGAAAGAACCATTTCAAAGTTTGAAAAATAATATTCTAAATGTTGCAATCTATATACTAAGCTAAGCAGTATACTACACGATGTAGCATAAGTGAGTGGAATGTTCTGATATGAAACTTGTTCATCAGCTGAAGATGGCATGTGTGCGCAAACATAATCTTTAACGTCTAAAGACTTAGGCCCATATTTATACTTTTTTAGCACCGCATTTGTGTCATTTTTTGACGCAAAAGCAGCTCAAACTTCCAAAATACAATTGTATTTTGTAAGTTTGCGCTGATTTTGCGTCAAAAAATGACACAAATTCAGCACTAAAAAAGTATAAATAAGGGCCTTAGGGTATTCTTGCACTAACTCAAACCATCATCGTAAAATCATCAGCCATATAATCTACAATGGATGCTTTCAACTTGTCCTCATCACCTGTAGTCTGAAATGTTGTGTTCTGAAAGTGTAGCATTGTTCTATCCGTTTCTAGCTATCAACATTATCAGGAAAAGTAAGGTTCCCAAAATGATCTTAACTCTACTTCTAGTTAGAATGCACATGTTGTCTCTACAAACAGATCTACTACAAATTAATTTGTTAGTGACATCAATTTAACTTTTCTTCTGGATGTACAATTTCAATATTTTCTTACTTAAGGTAGTCCATTGTTAAAGTTTCATATTTTTAATGCTATCCTTGTTAGACAATCCTTAACCCTACTCCATGTTCTTCTTAATTGTTATCCCTAAGTTTGTTCTTCCTAATCTCTGCTCTAGGTCATCTTCTTATTTTACTTTATTTTCATAATTTGATGTTAATTTCTTTTAAATATTTTTTTCTTTAAGTACGTTCTGGCGATTCTTTGCTCCACTCAAGTATCTCAGAGATAGGTAGATCTAATATCTGACTCAAATTGTATGTTCATGCAGGTGATGTATATCTTCAACAAGGTACTCAAGCTCTATTTGTCCGAGTGCGCTCAGTTCTCCATCGGTTTCACTGGCACCACTTGGTTCTTTCTCTTCCTTGATTGCCTTTAGTGGTGTTAATTTGTCAGTCACACTCAATTTTGTTTTGTTTCTTTCCGACATTTATTGGCCAATCCTTGCTATTGTTCTTTCATTGCCTTTGGTTCAAGAATTTGTACCCTCTTCTGGGTCTTCAGTTTGTTTAGTTGCTTCTGAGTTTCCTTCTTGACCTTTAGTCTCCTACAATTATAGTCAGTACTTCATTATCTTCATCACTCTGTGACATATCTTGCAATTGAACAACTTCACTTGTCAGTTTCTTCACCCCTATTTTCTTCTTGTCGGCTCCTATCACTAGTTTCTTCTCATACAACGTTTGGTGGTGCTTACACCAAAGCTCTAGGCTCTATTTTGTCATGTGGATTCCTCGCTTTCTGGGTATGGGACACATAAAACCAATTTGGAATTCCAGCACACTTTACTGCGGTGTCGATGATCAGAATATCTGGTAGGGGGCCTTTCCAATGAGGCTCTAAACAGGACTCTATCTCATACCTGTTAATGTAAACTGAATCACCAGGGTCTAAGCTTTGGCACTGATCTTTATTTGGGTTTTCAGATACAGCTTCAACCTGTTGAAAACAAGAATGTACCACATCAGCCAGACCTTTACAGTAATTGAGTACTGTCATCTGTTATATTCACAATTAGATTTCCTGGTACTGCAGGTAACCTTGTGGCCCTCCCCATCATCACTTCTGGGGGGACAACCCAGTTTTTGATCTGGTGTGTTTTATAGACTCATTAGAAACCAGGGTAAAGCATCTGGCAATTTCAATGAAGTCGAAAAACAGAACTTTGCTAATCTTGATTTGATAGTACTATTAATTTGTTTGAAGATTCCAGAAGCTTCAGCTCGGTAACTGCAGTGAAAGTTTTGATCAATTCTCAGTGCTGTATATAACATTTTTATAATCTCACTATTAAAGTTCTGGATCATACTGTACCTAGGTATCAGTTCTCTCAATAGCAATTTGGCTACTGTGAGACTGACATTTCTTCTTGTGGGCTAGGCCTCCACTCCTCTAAATAAGATACAGATGATCACCAAAATGTACTTTAATTCATAGCAAGGTGTCATTTCAATGAAATGCATCTGCATCCTATTGAAAGGACCTCCTGATGTGTCTACATGACTCAAGGGAATGCGTTTTCTTCTTCCCACATTCATTTGCTGGGATTCAACACACCAACTACAAATTTCTTCTGCTGTTCTGGATTTAGGATTATACCAATACTGTTTTAAAGTTCTGAACATGGCGTTTCTACCCAATTGTGCCTGCCCACAGAGATATCTTGTCCCTGTAATGAGTAAACTGTCTGGTAATATTGGTCATCCATCCATTGAGACCCATACATTGTTGTCATCAATTCCACAACCCGTTCATATCTAACCTTTTCTTTTTTTTCTTTTCTTCAATTGGTACATTTTCTTGCTCATGTTGCTAGGCATCCCAGCTATCTATTTTCAGAATCATGGCAAGAAGATTTCATGTATGAACCACTGAAAGTGCACGACATAGTTGCACAATAGCAGGCCATTTCATCAGCATAACTGTTTCAGATTGTGACATAGTTACAATCATTCTTATGTGCCGCACATTGTACAACGGTTATCTCTGTTGGTTCTTGTAAGGCTTCCAATAGTTCTTTTACTTGTCCATTTCTAATGGGTGTGACTGAAGAGATCATAACACCTTGTTGTGACTACAATTGCCCATAGTCATGGAAAACACCAAACCCATATTGACTGTCTGTGAAAATTGTCACTCTCATTCCGGTAGTGCAGTTGCAAGCCCTAGTAAGAGCAATTACTTCTGCAACTTGGGCTGATGAAACCGCTTGTAACCAAGATGCCTTTCAATTTCTTGAATTGTGCAAACTACATATGCTGCTCTTAAGCATTTTTAATTTGTTCTTAGGCAGGAACTGTCCATAAAAAAGAAGTAATCTGGATTGATTTAAGGCTCATCTTCAATGTCTGGTCTGGGTTTGGTGCACACATCTGTAACATCTGACATCTTCATAATGGTCAGACCCATTTTTTTCAAGTACTGGTAACAGTGTGTGCTAGGATTTAAAACATGACATCTCCTTAGCACCACATTATTTCCAAACAATATCTGTTGCTCATATTTGGTAAGTTGCGAATTCACAATGTGATGTTTTCATTTTTGTTAGTAACACCTCAACCGAATGTGGGACCATGACAGTCAAAGGCAATGCAATGTTTTCACACTTCTCAATACTGGCACTCACTACAGCTACCGTTTTCAGCCATTGAGGCCAGGTAGCCGCTACAGGATCAAGAGTGACAAAGAAGTTGTGACCCCAATGAATTTGGGTTAGCACTGAGAGAGCGCACCGTTCTCTCTCACTGCAAAACAAAATATATTATTTGGAGTAATCCGACATACCCAATGCAGATGTGCAACAAAGACTTTCTCTCAATTCCAAAAATGCCTCCATACTTTCTTTATCCCATGGAATCAGATCAGTTATATATCTTTGTGAGTCATCCTCAGTAGAGGTTTTGCCACCAAGGAAAAGTTGGGTATCCAATGTCTAAACTAGCCAACCATTCCAAGAAACATGCTGACCCCCTTTTGTGTTTTGGGGGTGTTCATTTTTAGGATCATTCCAACTTGTTCCTTGGACATTTCATCACACTTTTCTCAATAATGTGTCCTAAGTATTGTACTTATTTCTGGCAGTATTGTAATTTCTGGGGTGACAGTCAAATGATTCAGCAATGCTATGGAGTCTTCCTGGCAATTCTCCTCAGTACTCAAAGCAATCAGTAGATTGTTAAAATACTGGATCAGAACTGATTTTCCAGGTAGGTTTGAATGCTCTAAATTCTTCTTTAAGATCTGAGTAAAAAGGGATGGGCTCTCCGTATAACCTTGGGGTGCATGACACCACGTGATTTCCTTCTCTTTGAACACAAAGAAAAAAAAGAATTGACTGTCTTTGTGTAAAAGTATAGAAAAGAAGGCATGACAAGGGTCATTTACAGTGAACCATTCAGCTGTGCATGGAATTTGATCAAATTTAGTGGTTGGATATGGTACCACGGAACAACATGGGATTACGATTTGATTCATTTTTCTCAAATCTTTGTTCATTCTGTACTTGCAGTTTGGTTTGCGTAATCTCATAATTGGTGAGTTGCATAGTCTCCCAATCAATTCTCTTAGTATTCCCTTTTCTGTCATTTAATTTATCAATGGTGTGATCCCTGCTGCTACTTCTGGCGTCATTGGACAAGATGTTGTTTTGGGGAAAATAGCATCTGGGTTTACATTTATTGGCATTGGCTCAACTCCTTTAAATAATCCAATGTTGTTTCCTGTTACATCTCACACTTCAGCTCTCTTTCTCAATTAGCTCTTTGGCCAAATGATTCAGTATTAACATGAGGAAAAATTCTGCTGTTTTTCTTAGTGTAGGCTTGATTTCTATAGCCTTATCATCGTGAAACTCTACTCCATCCAGAGTACAATTTAACTTGCACAATATGTCTCTCCCTAGCAAATTAACAGGACTGGAACCACAAACTACATACTGTTGTCTGTCTTCAAATGATCATATTTTTACTGGAGCTTCTTCTGAAATTGGGTTGGTAACTAACTTGTTTGCTACTCCCACTACTTGTATTACTCTTCCCGAGAGGGGCAGTTCTGGCACTTCTGCTGTTCTCACAGTGGAACGGGTAGCTCCTATGTCTGTTAAAAACACAATGTGGTGGTCATTTATATTTCCATCTATGTATGGTCCACTGCTAAGATTGCATCAAGCATGCAATTTGCCTCCCCCTTTGCACACTGTAATTGTGATGTATTAAAATAAAAAAAATCATTTTCATCAAACATTGGAAATTGTTGTATCAACTCAGGGAGTTGCACCACATTTTGTGTCATCGTAGGCAACTGGCTTTGATTAATCGGAGATCTATTTACAACAGACTGAATCACAGGGGCTTGTGGCATAGGCAAGATTGAATTCTGATTTTGTCCTCTGGTTTGTATTTGTCTTACTGAAACATCCAACATTTGTACCTGAGTGGCATCATGCATCTGATTAACTAGATTCTATCTGGATTAAATCTACATTCCTACTTCCAATGCCCCACCTTATTACACATGTGAAAAGCAGTTGTTTTCTTAAACGTTGTAACATGAGCACCTGTACTTGAGTCAATATGAACACCTTTTCCAGGTAAAATCTGTACTGCTGTCTGAATTCCGTGCAACATCACTCCTCTTGTTCCCTGAATGGTAGTAACATTCTCAACATCCCTTGGATTTTGGGAACCTTGTTGTCCACATTTAGTTTGTGCTAACATGAACTTTTCCCTAATCTTTCGCTGCTTAATTTCTTTCTCATCACTACAATCTTGTGTATATTTCAAAATCTGATCTAAGGACTTTGTTTCTGCAAGCAAATCGCATTCTGTTGGATGTGCTGACAAATCTCTGGTCGCAATCCAAGCACAAAAGTTGTAACAAAGAAACCCATGTGCACTAGGCCTAAAAGCATCTGTCCTGTATGCCCTGGAAGGGTTTCATTAACCTTTCATAAACTCATGCACTGTTACTTTAACTTCCTGCTGCATTCTGTTCAATTTTAAATTATTCAAATCCCTAAGGGGAATTCTTATCTGTTAAAATGCTGTTGCTTCATTATATTTGGTCATTACCGCAGGTGATGGTGCATTCACACTGGTTTCTCTTGAGAGTTCTGTGGTTGGCCACTGAACTGCTGCCTTACATTGAGCTCCTAAACTACTTGGTACCACAATGTCAAAGAAAGTATCTAAATCGACCTATAGTACCTTAGACAATTTCACAAACCTCCCAACCCACATACACCATTGCATTGGACTGTCCCCCAATTTTGGGAAATTGTTCGTAAATTATTATGATGCAAGATCTCCATGGTACATGAACGTATGTTCCACCTGGTGTTTCTCATGAAGGATAAGATTCAAGAGTTTTGTTTCCTTTTCTGGCTGACCTCCTCTTTTCTTTTTTCTACTCAGTATCCTGAACTAATTTCCTTTTCTTGTCATGCTTTTGTGCCCATTTAACTTTATATTTTTCCATCTCACTCCATTCACATACACATTTCACCAAGTTGGTAAGATGTATGTGCAGCCCTGTTTTCATCAATTTGTCATCTAATTGCACTCTTCTCTGCAAAGTTACACTTAAAGAAATATCTACATCATATTTGTTTGCCAATTCTGGTAATTAGTCACGCATCATTGCTGCTTTTCTTGTAATTTCTTTGAATAAATAAACCAGTTATTTTTCCTGATACTGCTCAATGTATTCAATATTTAAACACCTTTGTAGATTTTTTTTCTAATTAGACATTTATTGGCCTTTCCTTTTGAATAACCAAGCTAGTCTCTTCATCTATACTAGTAATAAGCTCTTTTACACCTTTCACTTTCACACAAGTCTAGCTAACCTCCTCAATCCATTGAGGAGCCCATCCTTCCCCTACAGCCCTTTCTGTTGGAGTAGGTTTTATTTTACCGTGAAGACAAACTGAGCTCCCTCTCCCAAAGCCATAATATCTTTTGGTGGTTTCCAAACAACAATCTATGAATTTTACAAAGGTGGGACAAACGTAGTTACCTGCATGTCGCCAGAAGTTCATTAAATCTCTGCAGTTGGTGCAGACTGTGTAGTTCCTGTCTGTTGTTCAACCAATCCAGTTACCTAGGTTATAGAGACCTGATTAATCGGTACTTCGACTGGTGGTATTGCTTGAGAAGTTCCAGTCGGAGCAGGTGTTCTAATAACTGCTTGTTGCCTTATAGCCTGTAATAAAAGGTTGTGTAGAAATCAATTGGGCAGCCAGTAGTGGTGATGGAATTTGCTGTGTCACTGCAGGTAATGTATTTACAGGTATCCGTGTTAGCATCTAACCAATGACTTGTGAAATCACCGGATTTATAAGAGCTGAAGCATTTTGTTATATTATTTTCAGTATCTACCATGGTGGGTTCTGTATAACGTGGCAGATGTACACATAACATTTCTTTAAATATATTGTCTACTGAATGAGAATCAGTGTTTGTTTCTGGTTCTTTTAGTGCCTCAGCTTCTCCCTAAATTTCTTTCTATCTGGTCTTTCACTATCCTTTGGTATTTTCTGCTCTACGTTTGTATACATAGGATACAATCTCGTACCTTCAGATATACTTGTCCTCCACACTTGTGCTCTGTTATCCATTGCATCAGCATAAGTTCTAACTGCCCTCCTAGTTTTTCTCAAATCTTTCTTTATCATGTTTTAAAGCCATTCTCTCCCTTTCACACAATGCTTCAAATTGCGTAGGTCTAGCAGACGGTTTTAAAGCACACAGATCATCTCTCAATTGTCTAAGGATTGCCAAATAAAATGTTCCCCATTGTGGGACTCTCAACTCTCTCTCCTTTTCAGTAATCCTGTTCCATTCATGAATCCAAATACACATGTTTAATGCTCGGTCAATTATCATATATATGCTGGTGTTCCTTCCAGAGGAGCCTCTTTACCCTCCTGAACTGGAATCACTACTTCTCCCCTCATAAGCCTTCTAATAGCCTTTAAAATGTTCATGATTTTCAAGACTTAGTAATGATATATTTGAGTCAATATACATACCGTGACCACCCTTTTGTCAGATTTATTATTTTCTCAGAAATACAATGATCTAGAATAAAGTGTCTCTTTTTGGGGAACTTTAACCAATTGCAGTGCGACTCTTACACCAACCAACCAACCAATAGCAGTGCAACATTCTATTACGTTACAACTTGCTGTTTGCAGCAGCTCACTCTCCATTGCAATTTTCTTCTCCTATTGCGATGAAAAAAATAGCTAGACACACAAAGATTCTATAAATCATGTCTGATTTTTCTAAAGAAATCGAAGGTAATCTTTCAGTCTATTGGAATAAGTCTTTAAGAACCTTCACATTTTTCTAATCCACTATTTAACTTGAGTGCGTTCTCGGCCTGCGGAAGGCACTCAATTAGTGATGAGTCACCCTTGCACATCAGGTTCTCACAATCACCAATCTCTGTTATTACAATAACACACAGAATTATTTTCCATATCCCTGGTGTAATGTTGACGACATCTCATGACTTACACTTCGCTAAGCAGACAATTCTCTATTTACATTATTTATCTAACCAGGTATCTTAGATTACTTCTTAGTCTGATAACCTTTTATTTACTCAACAGTATCATAGATTCAAAAGAAAGAAATCTCTCACTCTCCATATATACTGACGCATCTACCCTATTAATACTCACATTTGTTACATTTGTCTACCAGTTCTGCAACTGGGACCACCTCATCAACCGCCACTTGTCCGCTGCTGCAATCGAGCACCGGGCATCTGAGTACTTTTTTTTTTTTTTTTTTTTTTATCTCTTCAAAACTTCTACCATCTTTTTAATATTTGCAGCTTTTTTTCTCCCTATTACTCAACCATACTCTGCTACCAAATTAACTGCTGGGTGCACTCTCATCACAGAAGCACCGTCTCAGTTATAATTGGGCAACTACTGTTACCTGCTACTATTTACTCTTCAGTTATCATGCCCTCTGCATGGATTTTTGTTTGATGTGGCTGTTAGGTAATAATAAGTTGCAATATAAACATTTATAAGCTTCAAAAGTACTTATAACCTTTATTCTCTGAATTTGTTTTTTATGAATTTGTAATATATTTATAATAAGAATCAATTAATAATAAATCTTCAATAATCAAAGTCATGCCGAAACATGCATAAAGCGTGCCCTGAAGATGTCCCTGTTCCACTCCCCTCTACTCACAGAATTAATGAACATTTATAGAAGCAAACTATCATAGTCTGTTGAGTCTGAGACCATTTCACAAATAGGTTAAAAGGTATTCTCTTTCATCTTCTAACATAACTTCCCATGTCTATTATTTCCAATACTTACTGCTATCATTCTTCTCTGTAACACTTCATCAAGTTTTCTCAATTCCAGTACGATATTAAAGTCTACTCTGCAGAGGAATGAATAACTATCTCATATTCAAATAACTCAAGAGCCAGGTAGCTTATGTGGTGAAAGTGGTTGTTGATATTCGTGTCTCAGGGTTCTCAGAACATCAGCTTCAGAGTCTCTTCTCTCATATTCTCGTAGTATCTCTTTTCCTCTCTGATAATACCCCACACACTAACTTTTCCTTGGACAGCTTTTATAAATTCTCAATTGTAACAGTCATTAACATTTGTAAACATTTTCTTGAAAGGTTGCAAATATGCACACGAAGAGTCTTTAATGTAAAGAAAGGGTTGATACACGCTTCTCCTTTCCCATACACTCTAAAGTTCTCTAAGAACAATATTACATAAAAAAAGTATAATTTTTGATACCTTTCATATTGTTGGGTCAGTCATACAAAAGATTTTCTAAGCACGTCCGTGCGTTCCAGAGCAGGTTAGTAAGTGAAAAGGATATAATGAATACTGGTTCCATTGTTTAGAACAAAGTTTGGTTGCAAAGAAAGGTTATGAAGGACATATTTACCTCTAGGAATTTGCCAGCCTATCAAGTTTAGCGATTGAAGCTGCAAGAGTTATGTAACATTCAGAGCATGCTTTTAAACAGTGAAAGCTATGGAGGTGTTCGGAGTAACAACTCTCTCACTCATTATTAATACCTATTAGGTTTTAATTTTTTACCCTAATAGGAGCCTAAGCATCCTCCATGGAGCAATGACTCCTTGAGAAACTCCTTTAAAGGATACCTTCAAAGTATACCACCTGAACCAGCAGAAACTGGTCTTAAATCTAAAGAGACTTTTGCTCAAACTTTTCTTGCTGCTCACAATCTACCACTGATTCGCCCTCACTACCCTCCCCCAATCATTGCTCACTTGAAAAACAAGGTGAGAACTAAATTCCATTGTGTGGCCTATCTCAGGTGTCCAGTTTCAAAGCGCAATAAAAATATCTGGGCTTGTTTATAGACAAACTTTTTCCAATAAAGAAAAAAAGAAAGAGTGTTTGAAAAACATTTTTCTAAATTGCAGTTAGGGAAGACTGCAACAGATGCCAGTGGTGTTCTCAAGATTGCATGGTGGCCTTACAGTGAAAAATGACTGTCACCAATCCTGACTTGAAAATGCACCCTTTTCTCTCATGAAACTGTTCCATATCTTCAAGGAACTGGTGGCTTCTGAACCTACTCAGCATATTTCTGTTACTCCACATGCCTTTGAATTATTGCCTATGTTTTGTGGAACAAATTTCATTTCAACTATCGTACCATAGTGCCCCCAACCACACCATTCTGTTAACCAAGCTGTGGTGCTGATGTGAAAAGCTTGTGTTCACCGTGGCCAAATGCCAGTCCACAGACCCCATGAAGATTTTATCCTTCAAGAAATCTCCCACGTTTGTCAATCTAGGCATTCTTATGTTTGGTCACAGTATTACCAGTCTCATCAGGTACTCACTTTTGACACGAAATTTGCACACCTGAAGAAATAAAAATGCAGTTCTTTATACAACAGACTGGTCTCAAGTCTCCTCTGAATTCCAAAGTTCCCAATAACTGTAGTACCTACCCAATCAGTCACACATTAGCCATCAAGCTGCTGAACAACTTACAGCCAATGCTTCAGAACATGGTGCTTAACCTTGCAGCTGCATTCTACACAAACAGCTTCTGGACTGCTTGGAGTAGGTGAAACGGTTCTGACCTGATTTATCTCCTTCATAACCAGTTTGGACCTTTTTGCAACATCTCCTTTAACAGATACTCAATTCAGGTATCCATAATCATCATATTGAAAGTTTCCAACATTGGTAACTACTTCCTCATTCATTATATTCAGATATATATATGGTGGTTCCACAACAAATAGGAAATGGTCCAAAAGATGTCCAGGCTGTTTACTCTCTTCCTGTTTAGCATCCAGTTGATAAAATGAGAAAGCCCATTCCCCTTTGTATCTCCTGCAAAATGCCAAACAAATTAATATTTCACTATAGTATGCCAGAAAAATCTTCTACATAGTAATGCACATTTGCCCTGGGTGTCCAACTGTACTGATATCTGAATCCCTAATGCTGATTTTTGTTGTCATAGGCAAACACAGATCATGCATGTGCACCATGACATATGCCGGCCTCATGGACTGCCATCTTGTTGGACAAGGAGGGGTGTCCAAAGAGCTACCCTCGTAGTGGTGAGAGACTTCTACCGTCACCAGGAGTTAAGCAGCACAAGTGCATTACTGGGAGCATACCGTATAGTGGTCTGGAGGAGTGAGCAGGTCTTTTTGTTTTAACCTATGTCACTGGAGTGAGGTCTCCAGACTCACTCATTTTTAAAGTTCTTCTGCTGTGTGCTTACCTCACCCTTGGCCTATATCGGTTTAGTGTGAAGTGCTGGAAGAGCATGAGTGGTGTATCTGCACTGGGTGTATGTGTGTGCCTTGGAAGGATGTACTTCAGGGAAAATGCAGTACTGAGCAATGTGTGTATGGTGAGTACATAAACAACGGAAAGTGTATGTGTGCCTTGTGTGGTAGAGTATATGGAGAATGTAATGATGTGCAGTGTGTTCATGGTAAATGCATATACTATATGTATGAGTGCCTATGAATGATATATTGCTATATGGTGTGTGTAGGATGTATACTGGGTGTATTTGTTCCTGTGGATTTTAGAATATATGAAGGGCCCTGGGTTCCATTTTAAGATACTCAGGCCAGCATGGTGAAACATGGAGTGAAAGTAATGAAATCCCCCAGAAAGATTTGTGCATTGCTGCATTCCTGTAAACTGGATGAGACACACTGAAGAGGGGAGAGTCAATCTTCCCCTATACTCTTCAAAGAGTGCTCTTGGAATCAGTGGGAGGTCATCCTTAGGCCCTGCAAAGAAAACAGAAAATCTAAGTGAGATATATCAAGCCATTCAAGGCCACCTTGCATGGCCCTGTGTGGCTTGATAAATCTGGAGTAACTCAAGGCAGCACAAATTGCTGCCTTGTATTACTCTGCCCTATGGAGGTGTTCCGTGTGTTCCCAAGCCTCCACCCATGGATTTCGGTTCTTTATAAATATGGGTCCAAGACTCTAAATTACATTTGGTGTGTGGAAATGGACTATAACAAGGAGTTTGAGGCCCCAAGCAGCCAGACTGACTTTGTGAGGAGGAAGGCTCTGCAAGACATCTGCCTGTGACCAGGTCTGGGGGCCAGGCCTGCTAGTCTTCCAGCTGGGTGAGGGTACATCACACAGGAAATCCAAGACCACCTACTCTGACGCCTCAAGCATCAACGCCTCCCTGCTTGCCAAGACCAATGTACCCTATGAGGAAGAGGAGAGTGTTAAAGGAAGTGAGGTCCATAGGGGAGCCCTCTCAAGTGGACTCCCTTCGCGAGTTGTGATGAGACAGCTGCTGCACCAATTGGGTAGTTGCCTGAGTTCAGAATGAAGTCGATGACTCTTGTATGTCAAAGCAGGGCTTCAGTGAATTGAGCAGTGTGCATCGCTGCACTTGTTGGGCTGAAGTCAGTGCACAGTGGGCAGTGGTGACCCTGTGTGCCACGAAGGGCCGCCGCAAGGACTGCTGTGTTTTGAGGACAGTAGCCAATCTGCTGTCATGAGCTGCAACCCCGTATGCCAGAAGGGGCTGCTGCCAAGGACTTCACTGTGCCACTCAGAGTGGAGCCCGGTTCTGTGAGATTACAGTGACCGTGTATGTCAGAGGGGGGGGTCACCAGAACCAACAAATCCTGTGACATTGTGAGAGTCCTCTCTGAGAGAGGTGAGGCCATTGTGGGACCCTGCTGGCACCTGGCTGGGACAAAGGATTCACAATAGGAGCTTAGGGCCAGATGTACCAAAGGATTTTACCCATTCTGTGTCTATGGGAAAATGCTTTAGTAAATATGGCCCTTAGTTTCTTGTCTCTCCCCCCTCAGTCATGGGAAAAACCAGAGACTTACCCTGCAAAGAAGAGCTGGTGACAACATGCAGATGCTACAGAGACGTGACCACGTGTGAGGACTCTGCGACTGCTTAATGCAACTGCTTGGATTGCATGCATCAAACTCACTGGAATCAATTGCTGCCAGCCCAAAGCCTGCAGAAGGGGCGCATTCAGGGACTCTGGTCGGTCCAGTCCTGCAGGGTATGGGTAAGACTGGTTTCAGGCCACAGCACACTGACTTTTAAAATAGTCATAATGGATCCTTGAGACTCATACTACTAATGGGGCTTACATGGATGTGGCCTGCAATGAATCAGTAATAACTCCCACCACTAGAAGTGAGGGGGAAGTGAGACCTGGGTAATTATCTGATGTAACACTAGAGCCCTAACCTTAGGGGGGACAGTGTAGTTGTTTGTGAATGTTGTACTTTTCCTTTGCGTGGACAGTGGTAAAAAAAATATATATATTTCTCTTTTTCCATAGAGTATTTGGCTGGACATTGATTTATTGCTGCTGCTGCATACATTTTGAGTTGTGAGCCTGTGTTTACTCCCCTGAATCTACTCCCCTCCAGCCCTTCCAAAGGGAGCTTTGGACTGCTCGGACCACACTATTCCTAAGAGTTATGTGCTGAAGGGATACATTTTGCCCAGTTGCTCAGAATCCATAGTAGGTTGGGCCCGAGACATCTGAAGAAAAAGGACACTACTCCCACAGTTAGACCTTGCTTTCACTATGGGCCTCTGAAAGGGGTTCTTGACAGCTCCCTCGCTCCAATTAATGGCACCCCTATGGACAGCCATTTATTCTAAGAGCACTATGACATTTCTTTTAAGAGTATAGAGCTTCAGATGATGTATGGAAGTGAGGATTTAAGTCACTAATAGGTTCATTTTATGTTGTATTTCTCTCACACATACCTGCCCACCATGTCCTTCTGACCCTATGCTGGAACTGAGAATTGACCATGGGACTTTCTTGGTGCTTCTATCTTCTTCCCTGAATGACTTTTAATCCTTTTCCTGTCCAGTCTTCTGCGTGAGCTCAACAGGAGTTGAGGCACTTGAACAACAGTGAGCCTCTTCCCACCCCACCTTTACTGTAGGCATATGACATTTTTTATAATGGTCTCACCTACAAACAGCTGTCTGTTAACTGTCTGTTGTTGAACACCTATTGTCTACAGTACAACATAGGGAGTGGGCTTTGGGTCTGCCGCTTGCTCATGCGTAGATGGCAATCTTGCCTCAGTTCCCTGTTGTCTGGAATCTCCCAAAAAGTGTATAAACGGAGAGAATTCAGAAAACAGGAAAAGGGTGAGGTATGATAAAGGTTGAAGTAGATTTCCATACCGTATATCAAAGTGGAGATTGTGGAGGGCAGGCCATTGGTGGCTTGTGCATACTAGCAGTACGGACTAGACACACTTAAGAGTCTGGTTATATCCAAGCCAATATAATCAGAAGGCAGTCAATTGCCTAGCTTTGTCTTGTTGTAAGGGTCCTGCTAATGCTGAGTTTGGCACTCTACCAAGTGTGTCCTAAACATTTGCTTTCTTTTCTCTCCTAATTTTCCCTTGTATAGGTTTATCTTATTCCTTAGTTTGGCTCTTTTTACTCTAACTGACATTTGCTTCTCTAATGCATCAGAGTATTTTGGATTACTCTGGTGCTCGTCATTGCCGGGAAGCACACTATTGTATGTGTCATAATTGCCATCTTCTTGTGGGGCATTTGATTTACCTTACAGTGATTCTGTTCCACCTCTTGGGTCCTGTCTTTTCACTACGGCGTTGCTTGCCCTTTTCCAACACTGAGCCATTACCTGTGTCTCCTGAGGGCATTCCTTAGCCATTACCAATCTGCTATGCCTTATTTCTCTTCCCTATCCTCACAAGATATTACTGTGGTCTTGGGTTATATTCTTGCTGAGGTTTGTGATGCTTACCTGAGTTCACCCAAAATATGCTGTCCACCTAACACCTACTTCTTATTCAATGGTGGTTCACCCTATTCTTGTGTTTATTCCACCCCTGGAGCATTGCTACTTTATCATTTTTCTGATTGGTTCACTTGTATTTTCCATTCCCGAAGTCAGGGAAATATTTTATTTGCTTTTTAGCACTACATAGTAGCACATGTCATGCTTTCTCCTCTAACTGTTTATTGCTGTTCTCATCCTGACCCTTGTTCTGCTCCTTCCCCACCCGCTTGTCTGATGATCCCTGCCCTAAGTTTCCTTCTTAACAGTGTGAAGAATTAGCAACTTCCTCAGTTACCACGGTGCTTCCCTGCACTTAATACAAAATGTATAAGGTGTCAAATGCCGCCTTAAGGGGGGTATCAGGAGGAAAAAGTCACAAAGGACAGAAAAACTGGGAGACAATATTTGATAGTTCTTGAAGATAACAAATGATACAGATGTTGACAAGCAAGTTACTAAAGCACCTCGAAAGCAGGATTGAGAACAGGTCTAGTGTAAGGTCTTCCTGAATAAAGAATCTTATTGATGAAAAAGGAAGCAAAAATCATAGATATCAAAACCCTCAATTAGGGTGATGGAAATTGTGGACTGCCTTGTGATGAATCCTTCCCACCAAAGCCTTTTTATATATTTTATATATGGATTAAACAGGAAATTGTATCAAAGGGAAAAAAAAGTTCACACCATGTTGGGTTGGGAACTTTCCTGGATACAAATAGCTTTCAGGTTAGTAACACCCAATGTTTCAGGAGAACACTGGTTTCTAGAACTGGCTGGTGTGAGAACCCCATGTTTGACATCATTATTCCCCATGCTTCAGCATTTTGGGGGTTATTCTAACTTTGGAGGAGGTGTTAATCCGTCCCAAAAGTGACGGAAAAGTGACGGATTTACCACCAGCCGTATTATGAGTCCATTATATCCTATGGAACTCGTAATACGGCTGGTGGTATATCCGTCACTTTACCGTCACTTTTGGGACGGATTAACACTCCTCCAAAGTTAGAATAACCCCCTTTGTCTGTTCCATATGACACCTACATCAACCCTTTAGTTAATCATGAGATCATCAGTAAAGGCAGTGTGGAACGAAAGAAGACCGACTGAATGTAGTGCCCAAAATACACTGTCTTCTCTCCCATGGTTCTGAGGTGAAGTGAGCGTAGTACTGCCTTGGTTCCCAGATGCAACAGTGTCATGAGGTACTGGTGGCATTTTGAATGATCCTTTCTTTTTTTATTGCCTACATCAGAGCAAACAAGCATTGGCAACAGCTCTGCGCTCACATTTTAAAAGTGTGATGTCTTGAAATTCCCGGTGCCCCTTTTCTTACCTCTGGACAGAGAATTAAATAATTACTTACTTGTAATCTTTATTTTGACAAATCTAAGCCCTCCTTGTCCCAGTCCTTACTTGTGAGGAGTCAAGCGTTGTAGACACGTGGTTTACCACACAATGTCAAACAGGACAGAAACGCATGTGGTGTATTTTGTATTTCTTTACATCAGTATATGTAGAGCTCCTGTAGAAAGAATCCACTAGCCTCTGCCTGGGACGCCAAAACTGCTGTAGTATAGTGCTCCTAAATGTTTTCAGGAGCTATCTCTTAATTTGCTCTATAAGCTTGATAGATTTATTAGTACACCCATCTGCTTGTAGTCAAGACCATGGCCTTTTTGACTTTATGAACTGAACCAAATGAGACAAATAAAGATTAGGATATTCTAAACTCCTTAGTACGATCTAAGTAATCACTTAAGACCCTTTTAACATCCTGAGAAGAAGACAGCACTTGCATATCCAGAAGTGGTTGGCAAAACGGAAGAATGATTTCCAGAGACACGTGAAAAGTGGAATGGAGCTTTGGGATAAACTGCGGCTCTAGTTTTAACATAAACCTATCTGCAAAAAAGGGCATGAAATCCCCAAAGCACCCAATTCCTCCCAACCTTCCTGCTGATGTTATTGCAGCTGGGATGCTGTTTTTGATGACAACCAGGTGCGACTCACCTATACTAAAGTTTCAAAAGAAACTCCTTAAAGCTGCTGAAAGATCCCATGTACAGACTGGAATCGGTAACATTGACTTTCTTAATCTCAAACTTTCGAATAACTAAAGTGCCAATGACAATACCTTAGATATGCCCCGCCTACCTCTCTAAAGGCTCTTTTTGCTCCCACTGCCAAAAAGAGTAGGAGGGACCAGACCTCACATGAATCCACCCCAATTCCAATATCTGGAAAGCACCAATGGAAAAAGGGTCCTGCCCCTTTAGTGGGCACCACTTTCAGATCAAGCCTCAATGTTTGTTATAGGATGTAAGCATTAAAGATGTCTTTGGCGATTTAATGTCCAAAATAACTTGTTTAGAACAACCCATTTTCTCAACTTCCTAGACGTTAATCTCAGATGTTGATATTAAGTCAATAGTAGGATTGGAAATTGGATAGGTGGTGATTGCAACAACAGGTGAAAAAAACCTACACCCTCCATTGAAAGACTCGTAAGTAAAGTGAACCACAATCAAGATGTTCAAAAAAGTGCTTTTGAAATAACAGTTTCTCCTTTTGAATCTTCATTAGCACATTTGTCAGGAAGGGAATCAGCAGCAATGCATGCAAAGTCCTCTGAGGCCATGTGATAGATAGGACATATTGGGGGTCATTACAACCCCGGCGGTGGGAGAAAGTATGGCGGTAAGTACTGCCAACAGGCTGGAGGTACCTACCGCCATATTATGAAGCAAGCCCGCCAATGTACCGCTCTGACCACCACGGCGGTAACAGCTGGCGGGCTGGAAATATCTATCTCCAGCCCGGCAGCCGCCATTGTGCCGCCTGCGGGGTTATGACCCCGCCTACTGCCATGGTTTTCGTGGCGTTCATAACACCATGAAAACCATGGCGGTAGGCCGTATCAGTGACAAGGAATTCCTTCCCTGTCACTGATGGGGGTCTCCACCCCCTTCCACTACAGTTACCTTATCCCACCCCTCCTACCTCTCCAAAACCCACCCCAACCACCCTACATTCACACCCCTTTCACACACACCCACACATACGCATATACACGCATACACACACGCATTCACACATGCCTTCACACATGCATACACACATGCATACATCCACTCACACACACATCTGCACACACTTTCAAACATACATGCAGACATGCATACACATTACACAACATACACCCACGCACATGTCCAGACATGCACACACGCATTCAACACACTCACATTTGTCATTGTCATTTTTATTGATCAGTTAATTGAAACCATTACAAATAAAAGTAAGAAAAGCACAGTTCAAAATCATTATAAAGCTAATAAAATAAAAAAAAATAAAAAAAGGAACCAGTAAAATTGTCTACGTACTGTCTTATTTGCAACAATGGAATGCTTACACATGATTAGAACAACCCATGTATGCTCTGTTATCTGCTCCAGCTGCCTGAGCTAGCAGCCTCCTGAGAGGTGTCACATATTTTGCACATCTTGCCAAAGCCCAGGGCGCGGAATGTGAGAAGCAAAGGTTGGATACCTCCATACAGGACCGTGCTCCCTGAGCCAGCACCAGTGGAATTATTAACTGTCTTCTTTCAGCTGATAATCTGGGACAGCAGCACAGAAGGTGTAGCCAGCTTTCTTGATGATAAGAGCGGAACCTACAAGCTCTTTTTTGCCTGTGTGCAGACCAAGAAGGATTAAAGTCCTGAATTAGGAAGTATGGTTGAGGGGCTCCAACCAAATAGGAATCATTTAACGCAAGCACTGTTGTAGGTGATTTAATTAACAATAAATCAGAGTCTCATGAGAGTTCCTTTGCTCTTTTGTTAATCATTGTTTTCCAAACACTGTAGGTCATTGTGCCTGATAGCTGGATGGAATTGCCCATTTCAAAAGTCTTCTGTGCTTTACTTAGTGGCGTGTGCCACACATTACCAGGAGTCTCAAAAATCGTTCTCAGGTGATGTTTTAACGTAAGCTAGTCGGCCTTCCTGAGTCTGATGTAATATTTCAAGTTTGCAGCTTGACAATCTATCTGCTGTGACTTTAGGCCCATTTCCAATCCGAGCCTGGGGAGACGTGTATACTTTGGTTATTGTAAAATCTTTAGGTAGGTGCTGCAGTGGGCCTGTTCTATGGTGGATTCTAAGGACCCTGTAAATGCCAGGTAGCCATATTGCAGAGCAGGGAGTAATGTTGCCTTTGTTACTCTCAGTATTGGTGCAGCCGAGGCGCTTCTGAGTTGGTTATTCAATTTGGCGAGCTCGTATGTGATGGCAGCAGCTTTATGTCTAATTTCATTTTTCTGTGCCCCTACTGTGTTGTTTTCTGTGAACCACACCCCCAAGTAATTGTATTTCCTAGCTGTATGGATGATCTGACTTCCCAATTGCCAGGTTATGCATTTTTTACTCTTGAATCTTCCAAATATAAGGACTTTAGTCTTTTCTTGGTTGACCTGCAACGGATTGACCTTATTGAAAGTATTCAGGGCATTTAGGGCTCGCTGTAGTCCGATTTTTGTACAGTCCATTATCAAGATATCATCCACATACTGGATGATTTGGAGTCTTGAGGGGCCCATCTTAGGTAGAACCAGACTACTAGTTTTCAAATATTTCTCCAAATTTTGCAGTATGCCAATTAAACAGTAATGGAGCCAAAACACCCCCCTGCTTTAGGCCTCTATTCGTTTCTATTTTCCGTGATAATGACCTGGGCCCCGGCAGGTCCGGGACCCAGGTACTGGAGTACATTGAAATGATGGCTTTTAAAAGGTGTGTGGGAATGCCCCATGTTGACAGCTTCTTCCACAGGGTTTCACGGTCATCAGTGTCGAAGGCCGCATTATAGTCAAAGCAGCAAAATAGCAGCTGATGACTGCATTTACGCACAGACATACATTCACCCCCCCCACACACATATGCAAAACTCCCCACCCACTTCCCTGTCGGAGACCTGACTTACCTGGATCCACGAGGTCCTCTGGCAGGAGACGGGATGGGGTGCTGCTACCGCCAGCAGCGCCCACCAGCAGAACACCGCCAGGCCATATTATGGGTCATGATATGGCTGGCGGCGGTCTATTGACGTGGCGCTGCTGGTGGCAGCAGCGCCACCTTACCGCCATCTGCCGGCATGGCCACAGCCAAATTTCCGCCATTCTTGTGGCCGAAATCCGGCTGTGATCATAATACAGGGGACGTCTGGTAGCCACGGCGATGGTCTTTTGGCGGCCGTCGCCACATCGGTAGGCGGTTTTTACCACCAATGTTATAATGAGGGACATAGTGCCCTAACCCGAGGACACAACCCCTCAGTGTAAAAGATGGGAAGCATTGCATTGTGCTGGGACACAAACAAATCTATCTAGAGGGTTCTGAACTGGGAATGAACTTGGTTGAAATGCAGCCAGGAAAGAGGGAATATTTTAGAGGATGTTAGGTTGTGACTCAAATTGCCCAGCCCAGAAGTTTGACTTCCCCTGAATGTACATAGCTCTTAACACTGCTAAGTGTTCTTCCACCCAACTACAAATCTCACTTACAATGCAGTTGAGATCTTTGTTCCTTGTGCCTCCCTGTTGATTCAGGTAACTCCTGCTCACCTGATTGTCTGACCTGTCCACCACATTTCCACCCCACCCCCCAGGTGTAGATGTAATGCTTGCAATACCTTCCACACTGCAGATAGCTCCTTCCAGTTGGATGAGCAGGAAATGATCCCCCCCTCTGACCGGGGGCACTTCAACTCCTGATCCTCCATAGTTGCAACCCATCCCCAGAGACTGGATCTCTTGTTATTAAAATCAGTGATGGGTATTGTAAGGCAATCCTCTTTGACAAGTTGCTTTCTAGTAACCACTTACTTAGATCTTGTGTTATCTGTGGTGTTACTGTGATTAACTGATTGTAATTGGTGAAATTATATGTTCCAAGACTCGATTCACTAGAGGCTTTAGGTGGTAATGTGACAAGGAAACCACAGCTGTTGAAGCCAACATCAACCCCTGCTTTCAAACTCAAAACCAAGGCATGGCAGTTGCTTGGGTCATGGATAACAAACTCATGAGATTTGTTTGAAGAGTCGTAATTCTGCTCTGAGGAAGAGAGACATAACTTTGCTGGGTATGAGCCCCAATGAATAGTTTCTCAATCCCCCGTTGCAACTAGGACTTTTGAAGATTCAGGATGAACCCCAAGTGTTAGTTGCCATCGCCTGTAGTGTGTTAGTCACCATCTATACATTCAACTGTGCCTTAGACATTAAGAATCAGATAACGCCCATCAAGGTAAGTAAAAATAGAAATCCCATTTAACTGCAGGCTAGCAACAACCGCTGTAACTATTGTCATGAAGAGTCTGGGCGAACTTGATTTTCCAGCTTTCTGGGTGGACAGGGGCATGAAAGTACACATCTTATAAGTAAAATGTTGCTAGAGAAATATATTTAAATATCAATGGTTTGATGTTCTGTAGTGAAATCATTCTGAAAGATCCTACCAGGATGAATTTATGTAGAGCATTTAGATCTAGTACGTGCTGATTTAAACACCCTCTCCTTTTTCATCTTCTGGTACCAGATGTACAGCTTTTTTCTCCAAAAAGGTTAGAAACTCCTAGATGAATAGTGTCTATTGGTAATGTAGTGGGTCTGAAATTCTTCCTTAGAGCGGTTTAATTGAAAGTTGGTCCTCCTTGATTATCACCAGGATCCATATGTCTGTCATGCAATGATTCCATTGATGATAGAAATATTTAAATCTCCCTTCTTCCATACAGTAATTTTTTATATTGATTTTGGACTGAGTGGATGGTTGTCAGGTTTTATTAGCAAACTCCAATCCCGACTGCGGCCCGGCCACAAAAGGGACATCTGTTGTTCTGGAGGTCCTGTACTGAATGATTTAATAGAAGCCTTTTTCACCAAAAATAGTTTGAACGGTTTTAGGATCGTTTTTGTTTCTGCAGACTTTTGGACCATTTTGTTTAACTCCGGATACATAGTTTTGGTCCTATGAAGTGTAGTTTCTGAATTGTATATCTCTGAATTGAGTCTAACTTTTAAGACTTCATCCATCTAATCCATTTACCCACAATTGCTACCCCTGATGAAGATGTGGCAGCCCACTAGTTGTCTAAAGTCAAACCTGAGAAAAACTGCACCAACAGTTCCATATTGCTAAAACTGATGTTGGATCATTGTTTTCTTCAAGATAATCCTATAAGGACTGAAAATCCTTCAGGAGAGCTTGAGGGGTGCACGCTGCATAAGTACTAGCTGTTGGAACTAGCCCTCTCTGCAGGGCCAACCCCAAACATTTTGCCTTCACCCCTCTCGCTTTGCTCAATTTGTTTTTGTTGGATTTAGGGCTCTGTGCACCTTAGCACTGCTAACCACTGCTGAAAGGCTTGTGTTCGCACCCTAAAACTTGGTCTACACCTGATTGGCACACTTAACTTACTTGCAAGACCCTAGTATATTGTTGTACATATACCCCAGGTCTGTAAATTAAATGCTATTTATTAGTGGACTTGCAACATTCATGCAACTCACTAAAATAGTCTCTTAAAACATCCCAGGCCTGCACCACATGCTGTAGTGCAGTATGAAATTGCCAATTTGACCTGGCAAATTAAACCTTTTGCCAGGCCTAAACCTTCCTCTTTAAATACTTATGTCACCTCTAAGGTAGGCCCTAAAAGTTCCTGGAGCAGGGTGCGTGGTTGTTAAAATGTAGGACATTTCGGTTTATGGTTTTACATGTCCCGGTGGTGAAAAACTCCCAAACTTTTTTTTTCACTATTGTAAGGCCTATCTCTCCCATTGATGAACATCTGGATTACCTTATCACATTTAATAAGTGATAACTTTAGACTGGGAGCAGATAGAAACATGCTATTTATACTCAAATGAATTGTAATTTAAAACCCTCTTTAATGATGAAGTCAGATTTCAGTTAGAATTCTGAAAATTCCACTTTTAGAAAGTTGGCGTTTTGTTGTCCTAACTATTTGTGCCTTTGACCAGTGTGCTTCATCACATGACTGTGAATGGCTCTGCTTTCGGGGTTTGTCTATTGCTCCCAGACTGTGACACAAAGGGGACTGGGTCTGGGCAGGATGGGCCATCCTGCCAAGATGGCTGGGGTAGAGCTGTGCCCTGCTCCACTCACACTTCAGTGGGCTTGCATCCAGTGCAAACCGAGAACTGACACCAGACTTTAGCCACCCCAGACTTTTTAGATCCTTGACAAGGGAAGGGAAGAAATTTAATTAACCAGATGTGAGAGTAGGACAGAGTTTCTCCCCACACACAAAGCTGGTACTAGGTATAAATATTGGGCCCTCAGACTAACTCTTCAGAACACTCCTGGACTTGTGGACATTACACTACTGTCCTGCTGCCTGAAAACAGCCTTGCTGTCTCAGAAGAAGACTGGTCCTGCTTACCTTCATCCCAAGCAAACCTCAAGGTTCAGTTGGCTGACCTCCAGTTTGAGCTACAGGGACATAACAAGACTCAGAAGCCTTTCTGCAACTGCCCAATTGGCCTGCTGTCACTGTACCTGCATGAGCCCTGCTGGCCCCTACTGGAGTTAATTCCTGATCCCCAAAAGGAGCCCCCCAATCACTGGACCCTTAGCTGGCATCTGTCTGAGCTCCTCCGAAGAACAGAAGGTGAAATCCTGAAGATTGGGCTCCTAGCCACTGTGATTGCCCCCCCCCTCGCGCCGAGATGCTGCCCAAGAGAACTGCCAAGGCAAAGCTCTGGTGAAGACCTACTCTGTGTACTACAGTGATGACATCCAATGTGAGATCTTCACTATGCACTAAAGCAACCACAGACACTCTGACCACCAACGTAAAGCTTCAGCAGTGACTGTCCACTATGCTCATCCGGCTCTTCGCGCTACAACGAAGACAGCCCGCACCACCTAACCTGTCCTTCAGACCACAGTGGTGAAAGCCCCTGAGACCCTTTCTGCTCTTTGCGCTACAGCGACAGACAACTGTGACACTCCACCTGCTCCTTGCGCCCTCCTCCACCACAAATATAACTTTTTGCACCGGACTCAGAAGGTAACTTCAGTGGAACCAATCTGGTCCCTGTATCTAACCTGCGCTTCACCACAGTCAGACTCAACTTTCCCCTGATCTAGTGTGACCAGATGACTGTGAGTGGCGCTTTGTGCTTTTAGGCACTATTTTTACCCAAAGCTTTGAAATTATAATTCTCTGGTTCTACTAATTGGATTTTTGTTGTTCTGGTATCATTTTATTTACTAAAATTTACTCTGTTTCCAAATTGTTTTGGGGGTTTTCTTGTGTTGGGTTTTCACTTTATTACTGTTTGTGTGCTGCATAAATACACACTGCCTCTAAGTTAAGCCCGACTGCTTTATTCCAAGCTACCAGAGAGTTAAGGGTTATCATGAATCTGTTTTTTGGGTCCAGTGACTTTATTACTGAAAGCCACAAGGTGTATAGGTCTCAATGATGTTTGTGCTGAACCCTAGTTTCTAGTTAACAGAGAAACACCATGTGAAAAACATTCTTTCACAGTAACTTCAGGATTGAAAAAATATGCAACAAAAATGTTACAAACCAATTCAAAGCGTCTTTAACAGACTAGTCTGTGGCCCTCATTACACCCCTGGCGGTCGGTGATAAAGCGGTGGTTATACCCCCACACACCGGCAGTAACAAAAATGGAACTATGACCACGGTGTAAACCACTCAGACAGCCACTTTAACACACCAACCGCCACGGCGGAATCAACAAACACCACAGCGGTAACCACCAACAGCCAGGCAGAAGACAATGTACCGCCCACTCTATTATGACCGTCCTATCCGCCACCTTTTCCAGGATGGTACCAACAACATCAAAAGCCTGGCGGAGTTACTGCACAGAAGTCAAAGGACGCACCTGTGGAGACTCAGGGAACAACCATGACACCATGGAGCCCGAGCTGCACATATTCCCCATGCTCGTCTAACTTCTGCTGCATTATGAACATCAACGCCAGCAAAGACGACCACGGTGAGTACTGCCACCTAGCACACAAGGGAGGGGGGGAAGAGAGTGACACACACATGCAACACGCAACATCCCCACCTCCAACACCATACACACAACCAGATGCAGTAACATTACACATTCACCCCGTACCCCTCAGGAATAATGCAAGGACAAAAATGATTTGAAGAAAATGAGTGTAATACGATAAAATACTATGAATAAGTGCATCAAAATACAAACGTATATACATATTTACAAATGTAGGGACAATGGGCCACAACACATAGGCGAAGGCCCCACCTCACTCCTGCAACAAAAAGGAGAGAACACTGCAGGGGCATCAGGTCGACAATAGACAGGCACCTCAGGGGGACAGGGAATGGAGGGGCACCTCAGCCAGAAGATGGTACAACACCACTGGTCCTGGAGGGGGCAACATGCCCATCACTCTGTCCTGGTGAGTGCAATGCCACAGTCTCTCAAGTGGGTGGTTTGCCCACTGCTTGGTCCTGGGGAGTGCAAGGCCACAGCCTCTCAAGTGGGTGATTTGCCTACTGCTTGGTCCTGGAAAATGAACGGTCACAGTCTCACAAGTGGGTGGTTTCTTCCACTGGTTCTGGAGGGGACATAGTGCTCAGTGTGCTTCATCCTGGGAAGGATCGTGTGAGTGGATGGCTTCTCCACTGGTTCTGGGGGGGCCTTGTGCCCAGTGTGCTTCATCCTGGGAAGGATGGGGTGAGTGGATGGCTTCTTCCACTCGTTCTGGAGGGGGCCTTGTGCCCAGTGTGCTTCATCCTGGGAAGGATGGGGTGAGTGGATGGCTTCTCCACTGGGTCTGGAGGGGGCTTTGTGCCCAGTGTGCTTCATCCTGGGGAAGCTGAGGTGAGTGGATGGCTTCTTCCACTGGTTCTGGAGGGGGCTTTGTGCCCAGTGTGCTTCATCCTGGGAAGGATGGGGTGAGTGGATTGTTTCTTCCACTGGTTCTGGAGGGGGCATTGTGCCCTGTGATGCAGACATTGGGGAGTGCAAGGTCACAGTCTCTCACCTGGGTGTCAGACCCACAGGATTTGCAGGGCCTAAGCCGCACAACAGGCCATGGATGCAGGATTACACACTGCCCACTGGGGCTGCTGCTGGCAGTGGTGCTGGTGGCGGTGCTGCCAGTGGTGGGGGGAGGCTCCAGCCCTTTCTTTGCAGCCTCAGACGGCTGCTCACTGGGGCTGCTGCTGGCAGTGGTGCTGGTGGCGGTGCTGCCTGTGGTATGGGGAGGCTCCAGCCCTTTCTTTGCAGCCTCAGACGGCTGCTCACTGGGGCTGCTACTGGCAGTGGTGCTGGTGGCTGTGCTACCAGTGGTGGGGGAGGCACCAGCCCTTCCCTTGCAGCCTCGGATGGCTGAACCACCATGGTTGCTGGTGGGAGCTCCGAATGAGTCCCAGCACCATGCCTTCTGTCCTTCCTGCCTGGTGGTGCAGGCCCTTTGCCCTTCCTGTCAGCAGTCGGGGATTGTCACTTGCCCTTCCCTATAACAGCTAGGGGTGCGTCCTTGCCCTTCTTAGACGCAGCTGGTGGTGCTTCCTTGCCCTTCCCTGTAACAGCTGGTAGTGCCTCCCTGCCCTTCCTAGATGCAGCTGGTGCTGTCTCCTTGCCCTTCCCTGTAGCAGCTGGCGGTGCCTCCTTGCCCTTTCTTGAAGCACCTGGTGCAGGCACCCTTTCAGTGTGGCTGCCTGGTGCCCTGGATCCTCTCCCACCTGCAGTAGCTGTCAACACTACTGTGACCATGGACTGGGTGGCTGAGGTGCTCGCCTGGGTTCTAATCACCCTGGGCCAACGTGAAGGACGGGGGGTGGTAGGGAAGAGGTCAACGGTGGAGAGAAAAAGCTTCTTCTGGACATTAGGTCGGGAAGAGGGTCAGGTTTGGGAGTGGAGGAAGAAGAAGTGGTTGTAGGAGGTGTCTGGCTGCTGATTTTGGGTGCAGGTGCATGGGCTGGATGCTGTTGTGAGGTGGATGGCTATTGGGTGTCTGAGTGCTTGCATTTGGGTACTTTGGCAGGAGGGGGCACAGACACAGTGGGAGAGGACAAAGGGGACGTGTGCATGGATGTGGGGGTGGTGACTGCCAGTGAGGGGCGTGCAGTGATAGGCGTGATGGTGGTAGTGGATGAGGATGTAGTGCATGCAGGTGTGAGGGTAGACGCTACTGGGAGGGAGGTGGACGAAGAGGAGGAGGGGGACACGCTGAGGGGCTTCTGGGAGGGCAGTGCTGGTACGGGGATGGCGCCTGTACCTCTAGTTGGGGTGGGCACAGAGGTGTCCGCCACCACCAGGGAGCATCCATCGGAGGAGGCATCACTGTCAGAACTGTCCCCTCCAGTCCCCGCAGTGGGGCTCCCCTCGCCCTCCGTCCCACTGGTGCCCTCACCATCTCTAGATTTGGCCTCCTGGGCCCTGTGGGATGCAGCTCTCCCTGTCACGGGGCCATTGCCCCTCCGCCAGATGGTGCTAATGCATATAAGGACAGGATGACAAAACAAAAAGGGGGACAAAGGATCAATGGCGGCAACAGCACCACCATTGGTGTGCACAACACACACACACAGGGAATAGCCCTACGCACTAAGCTATGCACTAACAGTCACAATGGTAGTCACCAGCCCATGGACAAGGATACCTAATGCCAATTGCAGCATACCTGAGACCCACAGACCCCTGCCCAGTAGTAGATGCCTACTAGCTTGGTTGGAGGAAGTTTACATCAGACCCTGCCCAACATGGACCTACCCTGCAATGTCCGGCCTGGCCTAGGGGCACCCATAGGCCCACATCCCCCACCCAGATGCCACCCCACCACGTGCAAGTAGTATAGTGGGGCATTGTACTCACCCCCTTGTTGCTGCTGTGATGCCTCCAAGTGCCCATCCAGCTCTGGATAGGCCACCGCCAGAATGCGGGCCATCAGGGAGGTCAGGGTTTGACGGGCACCCCTTCCTCGTTGGAAGGCCATCACCAGCTGGGCCTCCGTGGTCTCCTGTGCCCAGCATCTCAGGTCCTCCCATCGTTTGCAACAGTGGGTGCTCTGCCTGCCGTAGACTCCCAGGGTCCGCACGTCCTTGGTGATGGCACGCCATATACCCTTTTACTGATGGGCGCTGACCTGCAGAGAAATACACATAGGAAAAGGTATCAGTCAGACCGTCCTGCCTGTTACACTCATGGCCCACCATAGCCCTCACATCCCCTTATGGACAGACATGGCCCACCATACATGCAGCACGCTGCCCAGGGCCCTTCCACCAACCTCCCTCTACACGAGGCCCTCACACACACACACACACACACACCACTCCATGCATTTGTGCCCCATGCTCACAGTGTACTCATGTGTTGGTCTGGAGGCCATTGCAGCATTCGGTACTGGGGTAGAACCCCTTCCACCAGTCTCTCCAACTCCACCGCAGTGAAGGCAGGGGCCCTTTCCCCAGTGACACGAGCCATGGTCAGTTCCAGACACAGGTCACAGCAGCACTTGCAGTGTAGCTCCTCTCCTGTTGAAGGTTAGGTGGCAAGTGAGTGAACAACTAGAAAATGGCAGTCACGTCCGCGGCGGTGCGTACCGTCACCGCCAGCGTACATCCCCATTGGCCACTGTAATCCAAAGGGCCCAATGGTAACCAATGAGGAGTTGCACGCAGGTTCTCAACCGCCTCCCGCAACGGCGCACAACGTCCGCGTAATTACCTCATTTCCACATGTCCCTCCTAACAGGACAGGCAGACGCCATTTCGGGGGGGGGGCAGGCCATGGCACCTAACTGCGTCACTGTACACATAAGCACCATTTGGGCCCATCTAACAATATACTGTTACAGTCACAACATGCAATGAAGTGTAGTGTTTGGGAATATAGGATACTGGCCAGCTACTCACTGTTTTGCCCCCTAGATTGCAACCGCTGAGGATGAATAGGAGGTGGAGACATCCCCCCAAGTACAGGCTCCTGGTGGACTTGGCAACAATGGAGGACAGGCACATTATCCTCACCTATAGACTGGACAGGGCCACAATCACAAAGCTGTGTGCCCAATTGGACCCTGACTTGATATCTGCTATCTGCCACCCCACCGGGATCCCCCCTATTGTGCAAGTCTTATCTGTGCTCCATTTCCTGGCAACTGGCTCCTTCCAAATGACAGTGGGCTTGGCAGCAGGAATGTCACAGCCAGTGTTCTCAATAGTACTGACCAGAGTGTTGTCTGCCCTGATTAAACACATGCACAGCTACATCGTTTTCCCCCAGGTGGAAGATCTGGCCACAGTGAAAGCTGATTTCTATGCAATGGGACATATCCCCAACATTATTGGGGCTATTGATGGTACGCATATTACATTTGGCAATCACATATTGGCACCCCGCCTTAGAACACCACCATACAAAAAAAGACTATAGGTAGTACATCCTTCTCTGTTCAAGCAGCCAAACTATGGAATTCATTACCCCCAAATAGAAGATCCACTGATATCTATCTTGTCTTCAGAAGACTACTCAGGAGTTGGCTCTTTCCTTCGCAACCACCATATTCAAACAGCAATGGACTGCATATGCCTGTTTTGATTTAAATATTTTTAATCTGATTATGTGTATTTTCTAGATATGAATAGTTATTTAGGAAATATGTATCGCTACTATGTCATAGCAAATTCCACACATACTCTTTAAACCTGTTTAACAAATGTATATTTACTCATGATTAAATGTGTGTGTGTGTGTATTTATATGTTTGTGTGTATGTATTTATGTGTGTGTGTGTATATATACATATATATGTGTGTTATTCTATGCTTAACATGTTCATGGGTCATTGCATAGCCCCTAGATAAGTTGTTATATTAGATACTTATGAATCCCTGTTCTTGTTTTTATATCACACTGATGAACTGTTTGGTTATCATAAGCATTTCACTATTCAAAAATTGAGGAGCAAAATAAATGTTAGAAAAATACACTCATTAATTAACTTCAAATATTACAAATCTTGAAAGTCTGTTTATACAATACTACTTTTCTTCTCATATTTTTATACCTACTATTCAATTCCTTGAACATATATTCCCATACTATGTCTTCACCTATCTATTTATTTATTACTCTAGTCCTACTGTACTATAATTTTTTAAAAAAAACAAATTATAAATACAATTCAAATTATAAATAAGTAAATTGAATAATAAAAAAATAATGAATAAATTAAATAAAAATAAAGATTAAAGTATGTATATATAAATAAATGATAAATAAAAATAATATAAATGTACTCTCTTGTAAGCTTTACTTTGATATAGACATGAGATATAGTGATAGGTAGACAATCTATCCTCCATCCCCACTCTGACTCATCCCAAACCCATTCTACTACTTTCATCTCCAAAATAACCCTACCTAAGCTCTTCCCTCCTCTTCCACATCTAGGTCACCCAATCCTTAGTTTACTACCATGATCGTCCAAGCAACCCTACTAAATTCTCCACCATTTATCTCACCCATTTACCTCACCTTTGACTCATCCAAAACGCCTTCTGCTACTATGATCTCCCTAACCCTTTCCACAGACTCTTCCCTCCTCTATCTCTCCTGTACTCATCCCAAGCTTCATCCTATTACTATAAACTCCCAATTAACACTTCTGGATTCTTCACTCCTCTATCCCTCCATTACTCTAGTCAATCCAACTAACAAATTCACATATCCTCTGCTCAAATTAACTCATAATAATACTAAAACTGTACTCCTATTTCTTTATACTAATCCACTACTAATTCCTCTTGGGTTCCGGAGTAGCGTGCTACTCACCGAAAAGCGATTCAGCGTCTTGTCAGGGGTAGTATATAAATACTATTACAATACAATACAATACAATTTGTCCCCCCCCAGAGAAATTAACAGGTGTTCAGAAATCGAAAGATCTTTCACTCAGTGAATGTGCAGATAGTGTGCCTGGCGGACCAGTACATCTCCCATGTCAATGCAAAGTATCCTGGGTCTGTGCATGATGCCTTTATCCTGAGGAATAGCAGCATCCCATATGTGATGCTCAACTCCAGAGGCACCGGGTGTGGCTAATAGGTGAGCCCTGGTTCCCACCCAGTGAATGTTGGTGTATGGTGTGGGCCCTAAGGGTGAGTGTGTGGCTAACAGTAGTCCCTCGATATTTGCAGGTGACTCTGGTTACCCCAACCTCTTATGGCTACTGAACCCTGTGCGGAATCCCAGGACAAGGGCAGAGAAACGTTACAATGAGGCACATGGGCGAACAAAAAGAATCATAGAGAGGACATTCGGCCTCCTAAAGGCCAGGTTTCGTTGCCTCCATCCAACAGGTAGATCCCTGTACTACTCACCCAAGAAGGTCTGCCAGATCATCATGGCATGCTGTATGTTGCACAACCTTGCCTTACGTCGCCAGTTGCCTTTTCTGCAGGAGGATGAGGCTGGAGATGCGCGTGTGGCAGCAGTGGACCCTGTCGACCGTGAAGATGAGGAGGCAGATGATGAGGATGAGGACAACAGAAGTGCAATAATTCGACAATACTTCCAATGACACACAGGTAAGACAGTGTAACTTTATTTTTATTTGATAGTTTTGTGTTTGACATTGTCACTGCCAGGCTGAATTTCCCACTTCTATGGCCACTTACTGTACCCTTTGGCATCTCTATTTGCAGATATTTGTGCCCCACTGTTGCTCCTAGTGTGTTGACTGCAGCCAACTACAGGCCATTCATATGTATACATCGTTTGACAGACTCCACACTTGTATTTTTTCAAATGGTGTTTATTTAAGTGCTAATAAGAAGAGGGGGATTTGCAATGGGCTCGGGTGATGGTGGAGGAAAGTCCAGGATAGAGTCCAGTTTATGTGAATCACAGGTGCATTGTTCAAGGGGGCATATGAAGGGGAGCAATGGCAGTTTAAGGTGGACAGTGTGACAGGGTGGGGCACAAGGGTGACAATCAGGAGAGTGTTATTTCCTGGTGGGGGTCTTGACAATAGCCTTTGGCTTCTGCCAGGATCGCAGGGAACATTTGTGGGGTGGTTCTCCTTCTGCACGTGGAGGCGTGCTGGTGGCCTGTTGGTCCAGTGGCGGGGCCTCCTGTCCAAAAGTACTATTGGACTATATACATACAGACTTGGATTACTAAGAGTGAAATGGTGCATATATTGACAACAACTATACATGGATAGGATTATCCATTCAATTTGGATTTTGCCCTGTAAAAGTCGTTTGGGATGAATGAATTTTCCATGACGAAACACATGTTGGCTTGAAATGTATTCTTATGGATCATATTGCTGAATGAAGTGAAGATTTGATTCTAATAAATTGGCTTTAAATGTATTCTTATGGATCAATTGCTGAATGAAATGAAGATTTGATTCAAAATAAATCATTGGATAGCACTGGACATTGCGGAATCTTGAAGAAAAAAGACGTTTTTTGTTTTGATTATCACTCAATTGAGTTAATATTTTAATTTCGATTGCTGTGATCATATTATTATGTGAGGTGCCTCATATTGTTTCTATGCTCAATAAAAGGGGCCTATGCCATTCATCAACTTCTTTTCGGCGACCCCTTCCATGTGCCTTTAGAAATGTCATCATATGACTCCCATCTTGTTGGGAGGTGGTCTCGACAGGTGCTGAGGTACATCGTACTCTTACCCTGGGCCTCTCCTTAGAAGTGGGAAGTATAGCCACATTACTAAGACAATGAAGAGTAGAAACTGCAGTCATGAAATTACCAGCAGGTGATTAGGGTATTACCTGTTCATAGTCACAGTACTTACTAAGAAAATGAGAAAGGATCATAATATAATGGGAGGCGCCATCAGATGAGCCCAGGTAAACATCGACCAAATACCACCCCTCCATCAGGAATACTAATAAGCTGAACGTAGTACCACTTGCGTTTCTGAATCCATCTCTGCCGAAATTAAAGGGACCAAACCAGAGAAGCATGTGTGAATAAACAATGTCAAATGCACACATTGCACAGTTGTCCCCTCAGGCAAGAGCTAAAACTAAGACCTAAGCAGAAGGGCGCACCAATTACAAAATTACCTTGTTGCAAAGAATGCAGAAGCCAAAGAGAAGTACAAGAAAACTGTGACAAATACCGTGGTGTGCATAACACACAAAGAAATGTCACTGACTGTGCAAGAAAGAAAGATTGCAAGTATGGAGTCTCAACTCTCCCAACAGCCCATATTACAGAAGTGAGAGACCAACACACTGAGCTTTAGAACAAGTATGGAAAGTTTTTCGCTACTCGTGAACCTGTGATTTCGTATCTGAAAGAAAGGTAAAATTGAAAGAACTTTTGAAAAAGTTTCTGCTGTGTCAAAACAATCTAAAAAGGTAATTTTAGTAACCTGATATCATGTGCCCATATGTAATAATAGCTGCAATATGAAAGGGATGGGGTAATAGCTCGAAAATCACATCTAAATTTAAGGGGTTTAAGGAGGCGTAACAAGGGGTTTAGGGAGATATACACAATGCAAAACACCCACCCACAGAAGAGTAATCTCATTGCTATTCACAAACTGCACTTCTAAGTTACTACAGCTAAAAAGGTCCCAAAACAGTTGTCAAAATACTCCAATTCAGCCTTGGAGAAAGTCTAACATTTCATTTAGCTGCTCACAGGTACTGCAGCCCAGTTTCATAGAAAACAATGGAGGCAGGGACTTCTAATAACAACTGATAGGAATCAATGTTAAATAAATATTGTAATTTCGATTTTTGAAATCTGAGGTACAGACAAACATAGAGAGAAAGTGTTGTAAGGAAAGTTGAGGGTAAAAGAAAGGTGAAATAGAAGCAGATGCAATACAAGGAAGTGAGGTGGTAACAGAGCATTGAGGGGTAGAGATAGTGGTGAGTCAGAGAGTTGATGTAGGCTGTAGAACAATGGAGTACCGATGCACAAGGACAAAGTGGTAAGGACTGTTGGGAATGAAAAGTATAGCAAAAAGATAAGATCTGTGAGGTAGAAGCGAGTTAGAACAGAGATGGAGGGAAGGCAGGTGCATAGAAATGTAAAGAATGGAAGGTGTGAATTAGAATAGGTGATATACGGTTAGCCGAGCCATGAGACAAGGATATGCGAGGCACAGAAGAGGTAGATGGTGGTAGTGTGAGGTGAGGTAGAGAGCAGGGTAGGTATGTAGGGATTGGTGAGGAAGAGAAGATCTGGAGCAAGATAGGTAGAAAGAGAGTGGTGAAGTATAGTGATGTGGGATAGAGTTGCAAGGTGGACTGACAGAGGTAAGAATAAGTTAGAAAGAGGTAGAAACTGAGAGTTTACAAGGTATTGGCAAGGCAATAACGGGGAAATAGAGTGAGAGATATGTGAGGTAGAGAAAGATGTAGATAGCAGTGATGGTTAAAGAGACTGAATCAGAGATTGAGATACTCATAGAGAATTAGGGAGACGTTGAGATACAGGAAAAGGAGTTCTAGGCAGCAGCAGCCCGTGCTTGAGGGCGCTGGGGCTCCGCCCACCAAGTGTATTTTGCCATAAATAAAGTTAGACATGGTAAATGTTCGTCATTTGACTGCTTCGCTCTGAGACAGAGAGATCAGCAGTCAGGCACTTTCAGCAGCTGCACTCACTGCACCTCTGAGTGCCTTTTCATAGCAGAAACAGGGCGTATGCACAGTCAGCCCTTGTGTTGCCTCGGATTCCAGGTGACGTTGTTCCCCAGTCTCCTCCTCTTTCTGGTGGCGCTATAGAAATTAGCATTGGGCGTTCCACTCTTCAGCTCAGGCTCCAGGAGGCTGAACGTCAATCAAGAACACTTTCCACACCCTTCTCCATTTTGTCAAAGGGTGGTGGTGTTTGTGGAATCAGGAAGTGAAATCGATAACCACAACCCACCCTGTGATGAAATGGAAGGGGCGAGATTAAAAACAGTTTGAAGTACTGCATACTTTTTATTCTCTAATGTCAGGCCGTATCTGCTTGTATTTTTTATTTTGTACATGTGACAGGACGAAATGCTTATCAGGATCTCAGCATGCCAGGCCTGCCATCAGTGCAAGTGAAGTGTCACAGCTGTGAAAGTGTCCCCCAGGCATGCCCCACGATAGCAGCACATTGGGTCACTAAATAAATCCAAATTTATTCTGAGTGCCTGCAAAGCGAAGATAAAAACGTCTTCAAGGTTTCCCTTTACTTCCCCCATCTCACTAAGGAATGTATTCATTGGAAGGATCTGTGTTTGACTCTATAGTACACTTTCAAATGATTCCTGGTAAGTTCAGTCAACAGTTCATCCTGCTGAGGTCGATAAAATGAATACCACTGACTTTGGCTTTACATGATGTAATTCCATGTATTGACTTAAGCCCCACCACTTTTTGCAATCACCAGCCGCCACTGGTTCTAGGAGTATCTTTTGCCAAAAGGAGTGTATGACCAGACAGGTCCAGTGAGTGTAAAAGAAAATCTCTCCACTGCCCCTGGCACTTCAGACAGTCTGGTGAACCTCCTCTCCCCATTCTGTCTAGGCGTGCCCTATCATACTAAATACGGAGTAGGATTTTGAACAGGATGAGTCTCAACCTGGGTTTATTTGCTTGGGAACATCAGTGCAACCTCTCAGTCAAAATAGTCTAATCCCCCATCTGGTTTTCTCATTTGTTTTTAAGTTTCTCTAGGGTGTCAGGCATATTGTTATTAATGGTTTTATACGCAAAGGAAACCATATTCTATATTATTTCCCCCATTAAGAGCCTACCATCCAGGGGTGCATACTCTGGGAGATGTGTGGCAATACCCTCTGCTCCCCAAGCATGTCTGAGCTGGAGATATTTGAAGGGTTGCGTATTGTGGAAATGCTACTCAGGCTGGAGGGACGAAAAGGACATAAGAGCACCCCCTTCAAGTAGATCACCCACCTTGGAGATACTAATATGGTCCCAGATGCCAAACCCCTTCAACTTCCTAAGTTCTTTAAAGCTTCTACCCACCCATAGTGGTGTTTGTAGATTGATTTTCTGCACCCATCCTAGACATCTGTTAGTCTTATACTGTCTCAAGAGTCACTTGAGTTGTTTCCTTTAAACACCTCATTCTCTTTCCCCTCATAGAGATAGTGATGATAGGTAAAATTTTGAAATTGTGCTCTTTCTAATGTGTAGGTGGGGTAGTCACCATCCAAATGACCCCAATCATTTATAGCAATCAGTTGGAAGGCCCAGTCGTAGGGGCTGGCATCTGGGAGAGCTATACCTCCGTTGTATGAATTTCTATTCTAGGATGTGAATTGTTCCGTTCCAGCTTCCTGAGTTTGTCATCAATTTTGACTAACAATTCATCGGGGATCCCATAGTCGGTGTTTTGCTGGGCATATAAGAATTTCTGAAGAGTGACCATTTTAAACATGGCAGCCCTCCCTAGAGGCAGTGCCCTCCAACAATCAGCATCTATACGGAATTTTGCCAGCATCTTCCTTACATTGTTTTCTATGCACCTCTCATGATTTAATGTGGAATAGATTCCTAAGTATTGGAATCCCTACTGATTAACTCGTAACCACCCAGGGAGATTTACTAGGTCGAGGTAAAAGGACTGATTTATCCCAATTCATATTGTATCCAGAGTGGGCATCATGGGGAATATTTAAGAGCTTCCTAGCGCCATTCTAGAGCCACAATAAGGTAATTTTTTTACGCTAATGTGGCGTTAGAAGGTCAAAAACGCAGCACCATATTTACAAAGTGGTGCAATGCATGCATTGCGCCACTGTGTAACTCTTTGTGCTACATTATGCCTGCGCCAGGCATAATGTATGCAAAGTGAGCATTCCCCTGTTGGGGGGGGCAAAAAATGGTACAAGGAAATCTAAGTGATTTCCTTAATTTTTTGGCTCAGAGCAGGCGTTAAAAGGAGGCTTCCATTCATTACAATGGGCCTCTGGGTGCTTCGCAGGATTAGCGTCATAATTTGTTACCCTACTCCTGCAAAGCGCCAGCCTAGCATCAAAAATTCTGACGCTAGTCCCCTAACTACCGCAATGGTGTGCCATATTTTAAATACGTTGCACACATGGTGGCGTTAGGTAGGCGCTAAAGGGAGCAAGAAAAGTGGTGCTGGACTGTGTGCAGCGTCACTTTTCTTAAATATGCCTCCATATCTTTCAAAGACACACTGTGGGCATCGACTGTTCCGGTTGGGTTAGATATACGAGGGTATAGTCTGCATATAATGAAATGTTTTCCTCGCTGATCAGTGATCCAGCTGTCCTGAAACCTTGTATGTTTGGGTGTTCATAAACTGTACGTGCTAGAGGTTTAAATATGAGTGTAAAAAGGAGGGGGCATTAGGGGCACCCCTGATGGGTCCTCCTGGTAATGGGACCAATAGTGACGGATTGGTGTGTGTGTGTCATAATATGGTTGATGGATATCTGCCGCCGCCGCGGTAATTTGGCGGCAGTCAGCATGGCGGTAAGTGGGAGTTACCGCCAATGTAATAATGAGGGCCAGAGTCCCTAGCCAGAGGGTATTGAAAACTGAGCATCTCAGCAAGAGTTCTACAATAAAGTTCTAAGGAAGAGCCCCAAATTACTCTAGGAACACGCACTATTATAACATATCATAGCTAGACTTTTGCAACAAGTTTCAGCTTCCGTCTCGCCTTAAGCCAATCAGTAAACAATATCTTCATGGGAACAGGACATGTCACTGTCATCTCATGATACAAACAAACGTCCATACACAAAATTTCATCCGGTACATCAGTTGTTCCCAACCTGTGGTTCGGAGACTCCTGGGGGTCCATGAAGCCTCTTCAGGGGGTCTGCGACTGCTTATAAAGTAGAATAATATTGATAGATTAATAAAGTATATATAAACAAATTAGCTGAATGTACAATTGAAAATTCTCAAACGTTCTATAAATGTCAAGGAATCTGAAATTGGAGGCTAAAAATTAAACTGGTATTCTCAGATTTATTCATGGGAGCAGTGCAGGTGCATCAAACAGAATATAGTATGGACGATGTGTAACTTTAATCACATTTAGAAAAGCTCTAACCTTCCTATTAAAAAAAAATATATTTGATCTCAAATGAAACAAAATGTATTATCATTTGTGTATGTGTTTGATGGATGCTTGTTTTTGTGTTTTTTGTGTATTGTTTTGCGGTTCAAATCATCAACGTTTAGGTCAAGTTCCCCAGCTTTCAATAATGACTCAGTAGGAGGTCCCCGGATTCCAATAATGATTCACTCAGAGTCTCTGGGTTCCAGTATGATAAAGTGGGGGTCCACAAAAGTCAAAAGTTTAAGAACGACTGCATTACATTTTAAAAAAAATTATATATTTTGTAGTAGTTTCTGACGGTCGTCTTCTGCTTAAATAAACTTCAGTTCAGTGTTAGGCTTTAACATCATTCAATTAAATCGCAAGCTACCGATTGATTCACAGAGTAAGTCACTGAACATTTTAAAATATTCAGCAGAATTAAACTAAAGCATTTTAATACATTATTATAATTGTTACAAAGTATGCCTGCGGGAAGGTTGAAACTAGCTTTTCTTGCATTGTCATCATATTCTTAGCACGTTGGCTTCATTGAAAGTTTAACATCTCAAATTCCTAACCTGGGTCAAGTCTGCAGACTGCAAAATCAGCTTTTCAAACCTAATAGGGTTAGAATCTCTGCCTAGTATCTTTTCATGACTTTGAAAGCATTATTTTGTGTCTACAGTCTGCATGTTAAATCTTCATGTTATTCAATTAATATTCATTATTATAAAACACTCTCCCAGAAGAGAGGAAATAGCAGCAACTAAGGACAAAGTTGATAAAACAGGAAGTAGCAACAGTGGAGCAATTCTGAAACATTTCTGCCCTCTGTCCAAACTTCCATCTTCGTCTTGAAGGACCAAACAAAAAGACTTGGGGGCATATTTATACTCTGTTTGCGCCGGAATTGCGTCGTTTTTTTTTACGCAATTCCGACGCAAAACTAACTCCATATTTAGACTTTGGCGTTAGACGCGTCTAGCGCCAAAGTCCATGGAGTTTGCGTCATTTTTTTGCGTGGACACCTACTTTGCGTTAATGATATGCAAGGTAGGCGTTCCCGTCTAAAAAATTGACTCCGAGGCATGTGCGCCGTATTTACACTCCCGGGCAAAATTCATGCCCGGGAGTGGGCGGGTCAAAAAAAATAACGTCCAGCCGCTTTTGCGCCGTTTTTTAGCGCCTGGTCAGGGCAGGCGTTAAGGGACCTGTGGGCTCGGAAGGAGCCCAGAGGTGCCCTCCCATGCCCCCAGGGACCCCCCCTGTCACCCTGGCCCACCCCAGGAGGACACGCAAGGCTGGAGGGACCCATCCCAGGGACATTAAGGTAAGTTCAGGTAAGTATTTGTATTTTTATTTTTTTGTGGCATAGGGGGGCCTGATTTGTGCCCCCCTACATGCCACTATGCCCAATGACCATGCCCAGGGGACAGAAGTCCCCTGGGCATGGCCATTGGGCAAGGGGGCATGACTCCTGTTTTTGCTAAGACAGGAGTCATTTCAATGGGGGTTGGGAGTAGAAAAAAATGGCGCAAATCGGGTTGAGGCGAAAAATTTGCCTCAGCCTGACTTGCCCCATTTTTTGGCGCCCAAGCGCCATATTCCCCTACGTCGGCGCTGCCTGGTGTACGTCATTTTTTTTCACGCACACCAGGCAGCGCCGGCGGCTAACGCCGGCTAACGTCATTGAATAAATACGGCGCCCGCATGGCACTTCAGAATGGCGTTAGCCGGGGCTAATTTTTTTGACGCAAAACTCCGTTAGCGCAGTTTTGCGTCAAAAAGTATAAATATGGCCCTTGATACTTATAGTTGTTCCAACACTATAAGAAGATTTGTGGGTTGGCTTCCTCTTGAAGAGAAGTTGAATTGCTGATGGCATTAAAAATGATTCTGTAGTAGAGGTTCTCTCTGACTTGACTTGGTACACATATTGGTCACAAACTGTGCTTTCTGACAACACAGAGGATTAGAAAGTATGAGGGTAATGTACAATCTGAACACATAGAAGAAGCTGATGTGAGAGGGAAAGACGTAAGGTATTCTGTGTCAAAAACAGTTTGCCTTCTGATGGCCATCAAATATTGCCATTTCCTGTCCTCAGCCCAATGACAGTAACACAGAGACAAGTAATCCAGACTCTGACAAAGAAATTAATTTAGAAGGCAATGTGTAAAGTATTTGTGCAGTAATTCACACAGTATCACAGTGAAAACACGAAAAAAAGGCTCCACACCAGGTTAGAAAAATTGATTATGACTTTATAAATAAAATAAGACCAGAACAATAAAATTCCAATGTGTAGAAATCGAGATAAGATTTTGTAAAGAATAAATGCAAAATACCCCTTAAAATTAAATAGTGCACTTAGGGGTTACTTTAGGTCATGCTGCACAGGGGTAAAGTCAAAATTTGGGCCGACCACAATGGAGCACAGGCTGGCTACAGGACCCAAGCAAGCCCCGGGGAACAAAGTACCTTTCCTTTTCACAACAGAGAAATGCATGTTGAGATGCATCAATCAAGCCCTTGCAGGGATTGCGATGTGTCGGTCTGTCCCAGGCAGTGATGGCTAAACGTCTGCTCCGAAGACAAGCGCTGGAGCCAAGATGCGTTGGTTCTGAAGTGTGATGCATCAGGTTTTCCCACACACTTGAAGGGTGTGCGATCTTCGTAGACTGCTGTGGTGGTTGAAGTGCAATTCTGATGCGTTGAGCTCTCAAGGCAATGCTGTGCTACTGACAGCAATGCATCGATTCTACTCCCGCAACCGCATTGAGGCTCTGGTTCTGCTCCACGCAGAGAGGAGATGCATCGACTTCTGTACGCAAGTCTCTGGGTTCACTTCCAGTGAACTAGGCACAAGAGCAGGGATAGAGACTTTGATGTCCCTGAGTCTCAAGCTACCGGAGACAAGCCAACAAGCCCTAGGAGATCACTTGTGGTGCAAGGCAGAGTTCAACTCTCCCTCACCAGTGTCAGAGAGTAACATGCAGCAGGGCAGTACAGCAGAAAAGCAGTCATTCCAGGTCAGAAGTCCAGCAGTGTAACAGTCCTTGTTGCAACACAGTAGTTCTTCTGACAGAGTCCAGTTGTAGGTCCAGTAGTGATTGATTTGGTGGGGTCAGAGACGTAGTATGTATACCCAGTTGTGCCTTTGAAGCCGGGGATACTTCAAAGAAGGGTCTTTGAACTGCGCAGAGGTTCTTTATTCCTAGTCCTGGCTCCAGACAATCAGCAGGGGGTAATCAGCCCTTTGTGTGAGGGGCAGGCATTCCCCGTTCGGGCATGTCAGCTTGCCCTCCCTCTTCCTGCCCAGTAAAAGCTATCAGAATGCAGATGAGTTCACATCCACCCTTTCCATAATTGTGGCTGTCTAGAGGTAATGCACAAGTGTAGCTGTCACCCACTCCAGATGTGTATTGGAGGCATGCTGCAAGGCACACAGAACAGTAAGAGCAGCAAAATGCCCACCTTCTAAAAATGGCATTACTAAAATAGTAGTGTTAAATCCACCTTTACCATTAAAGGATTTATCATTACCATTCAGAAGATATGAAACGTGATGCAGCTAAAATGTATTAAGGAATTTCCCATGCTAGTCTGACAGGAGTAGGCCTCATAGTAGTGATATATATATATATATATATATATATATATATATATATATATATATATATATATATATATATATATATATATATATATATATATAAATATTCCCACAATTACTTGGCAGAACATCCTAATAAATGTGTGCCTTAAAGTCTTGTTATATACAGAACTGTCAAGGTATAAGAAAGGTCTGTTAAACTTTGGTGATATTAATTCTAGTCTCAGATTAATACATGCATTTGATTATCACTACATTTAATAACAGAATAAGGTTTAATACAATTAGGACTGCAAGTATTGCCTAATAGTCTGAAGTGACAGGAAAAGTCTTTATTTCCAAATGTTATCCAGCGAGGTTGGTCTGCTCATTGTTGTACCATTACTCAGATGCAATTAGAGATATGATTTCTAACTTTACTTGTTGGGAGGTCAGACTTCAAGGAGTGTGTCTTGACAAAGTCTTCTTGCGTTATTTCTAATGGACTCTCCTCAATTGTGATCAAGAGCCTGCGGCGAGGCATGGGTGGAGCAAAAAGAAAAGGCTGCGGGTCAGTTGTCCAGCACTTAAACGAGTCAATGAACTGTCAGGTGTCACTTGAGCCCTGTGTACTTGCAAACTCCGGCATGCTTGGACAGTTTGAGTATCCTTCATTCATGTACAGAGCACCCACAATGTGAATTCAGCATTTCTCTTAGTATCCTAGGAACAATATATACAATGTTAATGACTACAAAATTCCAAGGCTATACACAATACATTAAATAATCTTTGAATTTGCATGACATTTTCACTACACATCACCCAACTTTCCTCCTCACACCTGAGGATTATTCTCAAAACTGTTCTCACCTGTTTGATCATTTAGTACACTTTCTGATTGCACCCAAGTACACCAATCAGAATCACAATCAACACCTCTCCTTTGCTTGATAACGCTTGCCTTTTCAGGTGATAATTGACAAGTTGTCTTCTGTTCCACCACCCTTTTCCTTCTATTAATACAGCACATACTAGTCAGTAACCCTGACCAGTAAGGAAAATTGAGATTCTCCTTTTCTAACTTTTTTTGGATTTTTTATCTTAACAACCCTATTCACCCTTTTGACTAAAACATTTGAACTTAGTGAATACAGAGCAACTCTCAGGTGTTTCATGCCATATTGTTCATGTAGTTAAAAAAATGAACATACTTGTTGAAACACAAGATGATTACCACTGTCTGGGTCAATTACTTTGGGTGACCTTTCCAAATTAAATACATTTTCCAGAAATGTTATAGCTGCATCCATACTAGGTGACTCAATGAGTAAGAAAAAAATCCACTTGGAATAATAATCAATCAATAAAATTAAATACCTAATTTTGTCTGGAAATAAAGAAAACAGGCCAGAGAAGTCCAAACCTACTTTATCCTAGGCAGCAATTCCTAATGGTACAGGATTTAATGGAGATTCCTGAGTCTTCCAGTGTGTGTCTAAAAGAAGACATTCAGGGCATTTATCAATAACATACTTCATGTTAACATCAAATGCTTCACTCTTGCAAGTTTTAGAAATATCTAGATGTCCTTGATGGTCTAATGAAATAAGTTCATGTCTTACACTTTGGGGTGGTTCAAACAATTCCCCATGCTTAGCCAAACCTAATTGACAAATGTCCTGAAATTTTGGAAAATGTATTTAACTCACTCGATAAGTATCTACTTTCTGGCCAGCCACTCATCACAAAATGCATGACTTTCTTTACATTTTCACCTCTTTGACATGCTTGTAGCCATTTTGCTTCAGACAATTTGTTTCCAGACTCATTGATGGCATCCAAAATAGCCACCATGCACACAGACTCATTAGATATATCTTAATCATCATCATCATCATCATCATCCAATGACATCTGAAAAAAGCGGTCAGCTGGACATTTTCTTTCACCTGGTACATCTTTAATACTGAAGTTGTCATCCTGTAGCTTGAATGACAATCTTACTAACCTTGCAGAAATATTGCTGGAAGCCCTCCCATCCAATATGTGTACAAGTGGTTTGTGGTCAGTGTTCAGCTTGAATTGACATCCCCAAATAAACATTCTAAATTTCCGCACAGCCCATATCCATGCCAGTTCCTCTCTTTCTGTGGTGCTGTAGTACCTCTCTGGTTGTTTTAGAGATCAGGTTGCAAAACCAACCGTTTGCATTTTACCTCGACTAAGAACTGCACCTAACCCAGTTAAACTTGCGTCTCTGTGATCATGAACCTGCCCGCTGCTTTTTAAGGACAGAAAGCTGGTGCCTCAACACTCAATTTCTTTACTCTAAAGAAAAATTCTTCCTGCTCTTTAGACCACTCAAATTTCACTCCTTTTCTAAGCAACATTCAGAATGGCTCTATACGCTTTGATTATACCCTTGCACAAAGCGTACATAGTACTCCGTTATTCCAAGAAAATATACTAAACTATCTCTATCAATAGGTGCTCTTGCACTTCAATGGCCTTTATGAGGGAACATTTTGGTTTAATGCCAGCATTCAAATACTATGTCCTAAGTACTCTAACTTCTGCACTCCAAATTGGCAATTATTATGCCCAATAGTCATTCCAGTTTATGTTAACACTTACAATACATTCCTCAAAATGCAGTAATGACTTTACTTATTTTTTGCAAAAATTTGAATATCATCCTGGTAAGCTTGTACCTTCTGCATATCACCAGATAGTTTGTCCATACATTTTAGGAAGACACCAGTTGTTGACGCTAATAGAAAAATCGAGGCCTGAGATATTTATAAGCTCTAAATGGCGCCACAAAAGCAGTTAGATCTTGCAATTCCAATGTCAATCCGATTTGGTGTTATGCAGAGCGTAAATCAATTGTGGAGAAAATCTTGGAATCACCCAAATTAGCCAAGAACTCATGAATTTTACAAATCGGATTGCCATCAATCAATATATTTTTATATCTTTGTTCATTGTATGCAAGTCGCACACAACCTTATTGCTTCAGATTTGTTTTTGTGACTGTTTGGAAAACCCACTAAGATGATTTAATAGACTCAATAATGCCTTGAGAACACATCTCGTTAAGAATTTTTTTTAAATCCTCTTTTACGCTGAGAGGGGCACTCCTGACCTAATGAACCACGGGCTAAGCATTAGGTCTGAACCTGATTTGAAGCTCAAATCCTTTAACTACATTAAAATTAATTCAAATTGTGTTCAACACGCTGACCCTTCTCAAGCACACAAGCTGTTGGCTGTTGTTCTTCTTCGACATAGTGTTTAGGTAACTCACCAACAACAAGTTTTTCAGCATGGGGTACCAGGTAGAAACCCATTTTAGCTAAGTATTGCCACAGATAATATTTTTCCTCTCACAGTTACATAAACCTTGGTAATGATGCTTGATGTCCTTCTCTCCGAATGCTTGAGGGTTAACATTTGATGGTAATAGATCAAACTTACTGTCCTAAAGTTCATAAAAGGTAGAATCCCTCAAAGTTGCTACGGGTGGCCCAGAGTCTGCCACAACTTGAAGGGACAAACTCCCAATGGTAGTATCAAACAACGGACCTTTAACTAAGGTGGTACCTGTAACAGAATTGCACTCAAAGGTTAAAATTACTTTATTAAGTTTTTCTAACATATGTCCCCTGAAACATCCACACTACTGATCTTTGCAGTGTTCTTATTGTTTCTACACACAGCCTGGGAATGGCCAGTTGTTATCATGCATCATTTTCCAACGGCTGGACACACAGGATTATTTCCTAGGTGGCTTTTAGAAGCACATCTATAACACTTTAAATCTCGTCTCTTTTTAGGATTGTTTCCTTTCCCTTGTGTGTTAACTAAACCCAAAGCTCCCTTATAGGCTTTCGTATCTTCATCCTCAGTAGACAACATGCAGACTGGAAGCTCAATGTTTAATGCCTTTGAAGAAATCTTTGAACTTTCAATGCCTTTGGCCATTTCAATGACTTCTAATAGTTATGGATTTCTACATCCCAACAACCTCTCCTGTATCATCCTTGTATAACAATAAAATTGGTCATGAATATACACATCTATGTTGGCACCAAATTTTCAATTATTTGCTATGTTCCTCGAGGCTGAAACATACTCTTCACTCTTTTTCAGTTTGTTGCTTATGTTTAGAGAAACTATGGCCCTCATTATGACATTGGCGGTAAGTCCCCTTTACCGCCATGCCGACTGCTGCCAACATAGCGCGACCGCAGCGGTATACCGCTACCCATATTATGACCCACACATAGAAATCCATCACTATACAGACACACACAAGTCCGTCAGCCCAAAGGTCAGTGATAAAATGGTGGTACCAAAACCCACACCGTTACACCAACAGAACTATGCCCACAGTATTATGACCCACGAATCACCGCAGTGGACATTCAACCACGGTAAACCATTGGCGCTACATACCGCCATGCTCAAAATACACACATACATACAAAACAACACCACATTGGACAATTCAAACTACACACACCTGACACTCATACACACTCCACACCCACACACCCAGACCACTATAAAACACACACCCACATTACCCACAACCCTTTACGACTACAAAATAATTTACAACTGAGAGAGAGACACCAAGAGCACTCACAGAACCAGAGCCACAGAACACCATCCACGCACCTCACAGCCACACACCCCAAAACATCACCCCACACACCCTCACACACACCACTCACACTACACCCATGGTACCACAAAGACACCCCAGGTTTTCTGAGGAGGAGCTAAGGGTCATGGTGGAAGAATTCATCCGGGTAGAGCCACAGATATTCGGATCACAGGTGCAGCAGGCATCCATTGCTAGGAAGATGGAGCTATGGCGGAGAATCGTGGACAGGGTCTTCGCTGTGGGACAGCACCCAAGAACAAGGGATGACATCAGGAAGAGGTGGAATGACCTACGGGGGAAGGTGCATTCCATGGTTGCAAGACACCAGATAGCTGTACAGAGGACTGGCGGTGGACTCCCACCTCCTCCCCCACAACTAACAACATGGGAGGAGCAAGTCCACAGCCACACCCCACCATCACCTATACACCATCCACGCACCTTACATCACACACCCCAACACATCACCCCACACACCATCACACTACACCCATGGCACCACAACAACACCCCAGGTTCTCAGAGGAGGAGCTAAGGGTCAAGGTGGAGGAAATGATCTGGGTAGAGCCACAGCTATTCGGATCACAGGTGCAGCAGACACCCATTGCTACGAAGATGGAGCTATGGCGGAGAATCGTGGACAGGGTCAACGCCGTTGGACAGCATCCCAGAACAAGGGATGACATCAGGAAGAGTTGGAACGACCTACGGGGACGTTGCGTTCCACAACAGCAATACACCAAATAGCTGTACATAGGACTGGCGGTGGACTAACAACATGGGAGGAGCAAGTCTTGGCAATCATGAATCCTGAGGGCCTGGCAGGAGTAGGAGGAGGACTGGTAAGTCAAATCTCTATTACTATCACCCCCCTACCTGCATTACCTGCATGCCATCAAATAACCCCACCCTTACCCTCATTCCCATTAATCCACCACCTCCCACACACCCCACCATCACAACCCACCCCTCCCAATACCAAGCCCTGCATGCAACAGCAATGCATGGACCCCCATCACAGACCTGCATGGACACCCATCACTAAAGCATGCACACTAAAGGGAAACAGCAAGCCCACCAAATAACTAATCACACAAGGCAAAGCTGCCAGTGCAATAACAGCCATAGAGGGCAATACACCCATGCACAAGATGTCACACGCAGAAACAATAACACTGCATTTACATCCCCACAGGTCCCCCAGCCAACGTCACCGGAGAGGAGGTACCAGCAACATCCAATCCCCCCCCCCCACAGAAGAGGCCCACTGTGATGACAGCAGCTCTGCATGCCTGGATCAGGATGACCAACCTAGCCCATCAGGGACCTCCGGACAGTCAGTTACCCAGCCACAGTCCCATAACACCACAGAGCCTCCCCCCTCAAGAAACTCCAGCACAGCACCCACCCAGCGGGCTCATACCTCTGTCCCCAGGACACGTCAATCAACAGTGTGTCCACCACTACAGGGACCCCAGGCAACCCCACAAACACAGGACAATCAGGGACCTGGGGTCAGTGGCAGTGGGTACACGTCTCAGGGGACAGAGGCACAGGACAACAGGGAAGCTGGGAGGACTGCTGTGTGACAGGGGGAGAACAGACCCAGAGAACCGACTCTCCAGGAGGCACTCACCAACATCCTGGGAGCATACCACCATTCCCAGGAGATGATGGGCCAGATACTGGCTAAGTTGCAGGAGACCCAGCGGCTGCAGGAATGACAATGCCTGGGGATCAGGGAGGACCTGAGGGACATCCACACCACCCTGATCACCATTGCAGGGGTGATGGCTGACATGGCCAACACCATGAAGGAGGAAGTGGCACACCAACGGGCCCCTGACACTAGCTGCACCAATGAACAGCCTTCCACCTCCACCAATGCTAGGGGACAGGAGGCCCCGCCACAGGAACAACAGGCCACCTGCACCCCACCCCCTGTAGAGAGAACCACCACGCAAACGGTCCCTACGATCCAGGCAGAAGCCAAAGAACATTGCCAAGACCCCCGCCAGGAAATAAGACTCTCCTGAATGTCACCCTTGTGTCGCCTCTATCACACTGTCCACCTTGAACTGCCATTGCTCCCCTTCCTATGCCCCCTTGGACAATGCACCTTTGATACAAATAGACCGAACTCTATCCTGGACTTTCCTCCATCATCACCCAGCCCATTGCACATCCCCATTTACTTCTCAACACTGAAATAAACACCCTCTTAAAAAATACAAGTATGGTGTTTGTCAAATAATTTAAGGATGTATTCATTTAACAATCTGTAGACATTGCAATTAGACTGTACAGTTATGTATACATAGGTATGACCTGTAATGTGCTGCAGTCAATACACCAGGAGCCAGAGTAGGGCAAAAAGATCTGTGAATAGACATGTCAAAGGGTACAGTAAGTGGCCATAGTAGTGGGAACAGCTGCCTGTCTAGAGAAACTGCAAGGAAGGTGAAGTTACAGTGTCTTGCTTGTGTGTCACTGGAAGTACTGTCGTATGATAGTTGTTCTGTTGTCCACATCCTCATCCTCTGTCTCCTCTTCGTGACTGTCCACAGGCTCCACAGCTGCCGCACACCCATCTCCAGCCCCATCCTCCTGCACAAAAGGCACCTGGCGCCTCAAGGCTAGGTTGTGCAACATGCAACAGGCCTAGATGATCTGGTACACCTTCTTGGGTGAGTAGCACAGGGATCCACCTGCCAGATGGAGGCACCTAAACCTGGCCTTCAAGAGACCAAAGGTGCACTCAATAATTCTTCTTGTACGCCCATGTGCCTCATTGTAACGTTCCTCTGCTCTTGTCCTAGCATTCCTCACTGGAGTAAGTAGCCATGAAAGGTTGGGGTAACCAGAGTCACCTACAAATATCAAGGGATACCTATTAGCCACACATTCACCCTTAGGGCCAACCCCACACCCATAGACCAACAGACACTGGGTGGGGACCATGGTCTCATCTATTATCAACACCTGGTGCGTCTGGAGTTGAGCCATCACATCTGGGATGCTGCTATTCCTCAGGATAAAGGCATCATGCACAGACCCAGGATACTTTGCATTCACATGGGAGATGTACTGGTCCGCAAGGCACACTATCTGCACATTCATAGAATGAAAGCTCTTTTGATTTCTGAACACCTGTTCATTTCTCCGGGGGGGGAAGGCATTATGTGTACCTGTGATGTTGGGGATATGTCCCTTTGCATAGAAGTCAGCCTTTACTATGGCCAAATCCTCCACCTGGGGGAAAACGATGTAGCTGCGCATGTGTTTCATCAGGGCAGACAACACACTTGTCAGCACATTTGAGAACATTGGCTGTAACATCCCTGCTGTCATGACCACTGTCGCTTGGAAGGAGCCACTTGCCAAGAAATGTAGCACTGATAAGACTTGCACAAGAAGGGGTATCCCAGTGGCTGACGGATAGCAGAGATCAGGTCTGGCTCCAATTGGGCACAAGGCTTTTGGATTGTGGCCCTATCAACTCTGTAGGTGAGTATAATGTGCCTGTCCTCCATTGTTTCCAAGTCCACCAGAGGCCTGTACATGGGGGATGTCTCTATCTCCTGATCATCCAAGCGGTTGTAATCTGGAGGGCAAAACGGTGAGCAGCTGGTCATTTTCAAACATATCCTTAGAGTAAAATGCATTGTATGTTGTGACATAAACAGTATGTTTACGCGTAGTCCCTAAATGTGCTCATGTCTGCTGTGACGCAGGTATGTGCCATGGCCTGCCCCCCCCCTGAAATGGCAGACGCCTGTCCTGTGTGGAGGAACAGGTTGAAATGAGGTAATTCCGCTGATGTTGTGTGCCGTTGCAAGAGGCGGTCGAGAACCGCCGTGCAACTCCTCATTGGTTATCATTGGGCCCTGTGGGTTCCAGTAACCAATGGTGATGTACGCCGGCGGTGACGGTACGCATTGCTGCGGATGTGACCGCCATTTTCTATCTGTTCACTCACTTGCTACCTGACCTTCAACAGGAGAGGACCTACACTGCAAGTGCTGCTGTGACCTGTGTCTGGAAGCGACCATGGCTCGAGTCTCTGGGGAAAGGGCCCCAGCCTTCACTTCGGAGGAGTAGGAGAGACTGATGGATGGGTCCTACCCCAGTGCCGATTGCTTTATGGGCCTCCAGACCAACAGGTGAGTACACTGTGTGCACGATGCATGGGGCATGAGTGCTGTGTGTGAAGGCCTCGTGTAAGGGCGGGCTGGTTGAGGGGTCCTGGGCAGCGTGTTGCATGTATGGTGGGCAATGTATGTGCGTAAGGGGATAGGAGGGATATGGTGGGCCATGGGTGTTACAGGCCAGACGGTATGACTGACACCTTTTTTCTATGTTTATTTGTCTGCAGGTCAGCACCCATCAGAAAAATGGCATATGGCGTGCCATCGCCAAGGATTTGCGGACCCTGGTGTCTACGACAGACGGAGCACCCACTGTCGCAAATGGTGGGAGGAACTGAGAAGCTGGGCAAAAAAGACGGCGGATGCCCATCTGGGGATGGCCTCCCAACGAGGAAGGGGTGCCCGTCGAACCCTCACCCCCCTGACGTTCCGCATACTTGCGGTGGCCTATCCGGAGTTGGATGGGCGCTTGAGGGCATCACAGCAGCCACAAGGGGGTGAGTACAGTTTCCAGTTCTGCAAATTGCGCGTGGTGGGGTATTATCTGGGTGGGGGATGTGGGCCTGTGCGTGCCCCTAGGGCAGGTCGAACATTGCAGGGTAGGTTCCATGTGGGGCAGGGTCTGTTGCACTCTACCCCCAAACATGCTAGTGGGCATCTACTGCACAGGGTTCTGTGGGTCTCAGGTATTCTGCTATTGGCGTTAGCCATTATTCTCCATGGCCTGGTGACTAGCATTATGGCTGGTAGTGCATCGCCTAGTGCATAGGGCTGTCCCCTGTGTGTTGTGTATGCCAATGGTGGTGTTTTTGCTGGCATTGACCAAGTGTATCCTCTGTCTCTCCCCCCCCCCCTTTTTATTTTGTCACCCTGTCCTTATGTGCATTAGCATCATCTGGCGGAGGAGCAGAGGCACCGGCGATGGAGGGAGCTGCATCCCACATGGCCCTGGAGGCCGAATCCATCGACCGTGAGGGCACCAGTGGGACGGAGGGTGATGGGAGCACCACAGCAGAGTCTGGAGGGGACAGTTCGGACAGTGATACCTCCTCCTATGGAATCTCCCTGGTGGTGGCGGACACCTCTGTGGCCACCCTAACTACAGGTACAGCCGCCACCCCTGTACTAGCACTGCCTTCCCAGCAGCTCCTCAGCGTGTTTCCAGTGCTCGCTCACGCAGGAGGGTGGGCATCTCCTTCGTCCCAGGTACCTCAGCCCCTGCCCCAGTCAGCCCTGCTGCCCTGAGTAAGGAGTCTGTTGACCTCCTGTGCTCCATCTCTGTTGGGCAGTCAACCATAGTGAATGCCATCCAGGGGCTGGCAGGGCATTTGCAACAAACAAATACATTCCTGGAGGGCATTCACTCTGGCGTGGCAGCCCAAAATAGATCATTCCAGGCTCTGGCCTCCTCCCTGATGGCAGCCATTGCCCCTGTTTCTAGCCTCCCCCCTCCAACTTTCTCTACCCAGTCCCATTCCCCTCAACCCCAGCCTATCCCAAGCATCAGACCAGCATGCACCCAAGACAACACACAGGAGTGGCTCAGGCAAACAAAAGCACCACACAGGCACTCACACAAACACCATCCAGAATCAGACATGCCAACATCCACTGCCTCCACTGTGTCCCCCTCCTCCTCCTTGTCCACCTCCCTCCCAGTAGCATCTCCACTCACACCTGCATGCACTACATGCTCATCCACTACCTCCATCACCATCACGTCTATCACTACACACCCCTCACTGGCAGTCACCACCCCTACATCCATGCACACGTCCCCTGTGTCCTCTCCCACTGTGTCTGTGCACCCTCCTCCCAAAGTACACAAATGCAAGCACTCGGACACCCAACAACCATTCACCTCACAACAGCATCCAGCCCGTGCATCAGCACCCAAACACAGCAGACAGACACCTCCAACCACCACTCCCTCTTCCTCCACTCCCACACCTTCACCCTCCTCCCGCACCAGTGTCCCTAAAAGGCTTTTCCTCGCCAGCCTTGACCTCTTCCCTACGTCTCCCCCCATCCTTCACTTCAGGCCAGGGTGGGCAGAACCCAGGCCAGCACCTCAGCCACCCAGTCCACGGCCACTGTAGTTACGAAAGCTACTGCAGGTGTGAGAGGCTCCAAGGATACACCTGTCAGCCCTGCCAGTGTGCCTGCACCAGCTGGCAAGGGCAAAAAGGGACCACCATCTACCAAGGGCAAGGAGGCACCACCAGCTACCAAGGGCAAGGAGGCACCACATGCTGGCAAGGGCACGAAGGGACCACCAGCTGCCAAGGGCAAAGACAAAGGTCCGGCCACTGCAGGCAGGATGGATAGGGCGCCTGGTGTTGGAGCTGAATCTGAGCACACAAAACCAACCATGGCACTTCAGCCGTCCAAGGCTGCAGGGAAAGAGCTGGAGCCTCCCCCCACCACTGCCAGCACCGCCACCACCACCGCCACCTGCACCACTGGCAGCAGCATCAGCCCCAGTGGGTAGCGGTCCAAGGCTGCTGGGGAAGGGCTGGAGCTTCCTCCACCACTGCCAGCACCGCCACCTGCACCACTGGCAGCAGCAGCCCCAGTGGGCAGCCATCCGAGGCTGCAGGGGAAGGGCTGGAGCCCCCCCCTACCACTGCCAGCAGTGCCAGTAGCACCAGCACTACCACCACTGTGCAGTCTTCGCCGCCAGCGGATGGACTGTAGTCCTTCATCCATGGAGTGTCATGCATCCTGCCCACTGCAAATCACGTGGGTCTGACACCCAGGTGAGGGACTGTGACCTTGCACTCCCCAAGTACTGCATCACAGGGCACAAAGCCCCCTCCAGAACCAGTGGAAGAAGGCATCCACTCACCCCCTCCTTGACTGGATGAAGCACACTGGGCACAAAGCCCCCTCCAGAACCAGTGGAAGAAGGCATCCACTCACCCCCTCCTTGCCAGGATGAAGCACACTAGGCACAAAGCCCCCTCCAGAACCAGTAGAAGAAGGCATCCACTCACCCCCTCCTTGCCTGGATGAAGCCCACTGGGCACAAAGCCCCCTCCAGAACCAGTGGAAGAAGCTACCCAGGTGAGAGACTGTGGCCTTGCACTCCCCAGGACAAAGCAGTGGGCAAACCACCCACTTGAGAGACTGTGGCTTTACACTCCCCAGGACCAAGCAGTGGGCAAACCACTCACTTGAGAGACTGTGGCTTAGCAGTCCCCAGGACCAAGCAGTGGGCATGTAGCGCCCTCCAGGAGCAGGTGCATTGTACCATCTTCAGCTGAGATGCCCCCCCTCCACTTCCCCCTGAGGTGCCTGTGCATTTTTTACCTGATGACCCAGCAGTGTTCTCTCCATATTGAGGCAGGAGTCAAGTGAGGCCTTGGCCTATGTGATGTGGCCCTGTGGCCCACGGACATTATGGACTGGGCAGTGTCCCTCCATTTGTATTTCTTTATATACTGTGTTCATTTTTGCAGACGTATACCTGTTATTTTATCTTATTACAATCACTTCATTCACTTCCTTTTGTCCTTGCATTATTACTGAGGAGTACGGCATGTATATGTTATGTTACTGCATCTGTTTGTGTGTATGTTGATGGGGGTGGGGGTGTTGCGTGTGTGTGTGTCACTCTCTTTTTCCTCCCCCCTCCCCTGTGTACTAGGGGCAGTACTCACTGTGGTCGTCTTCGCCGGCGTTGGTATTCCTGGTGTAGGAGGAGGTAGACCAGCATGGGTAACTCCTGTAGTTCGGGCTCCATGGTGTCGTGGTTGTTCCCTGATTGTCCAGAGGTGAGTCGCTTCCCTTCTGTGTACTGTTTCCGCTGTGCTTTTGATGGCATTAGTACCGCCCCGGAAAAGGTGGTGAATAGGCCTGTTGTAATAGGGTGGGCGATACATGGTCTTCCGCCTGGCTGTTGGCAGTTACTGTTTCAGTGCTTGCTGCTACCACCGTGGCAGTCAATGTGTTAAAGTGGCTGTCTGTGTTGGCGGTTTCTGCTGTGGTCATGATTCCATTTTTTTTACCGTCGGCCTGTTGGTGGTATTACTGCCGATTTATCACCGACCGCTAGGGTTGTAATTAGTGCCTATGTGTTTCTAACATGACACTCTGTTCATCGGAATAATGCTTACACAATCTTGCAGCAGCTTCTGTGTATACATCCCACTCATTATCACCATCTCATCAACAGATTGACCCTGTGATTGTGTTGAAGTAGGCAGATTATCCAAAACCTCTTGCACAGCTTGATGCAGTCTATCAAATACTAATGCTAATGTACGTGTTGCGGAATGACCATAAGCATCAAACGCAGCCAGGTAATTTTCAAATAGTCTGAACCACTATTTCCATTTAATGGTTGGTTTGCCAGGACTCTGTAAAAATGGTGGTGGTTGTACAAAGTGGTGCACAGAGGATGCAATCCTAAACTTCAAGTTGTAAAATAGCAATCCCCAAAACATCACAAAAAGTCACAAAGTCTCTCTTTCTTTTTTTTGGACCAAAAACAAATCACAGAGGGAAAATTCCAGTCATTCACACCTTGAAATTAATACATAGTCTACACTTTATACTATGTATGAATAATGTGTTGCCAACACAGATTGTATTGTGATTTAATAAAAGGGGCTCTTTGTTCTGATGCATACGGAACGAATTCAAAACATTTGAAATGCTGTAATTTTGATTATTGAAATGTTGAATAAAATTTGAAATCATGGGGTTTTTCAAAGCTTTGAGGAGTCAGTCAGTCATAAATACTTTATTTGGTAACTCAATACCATAAAAATTCCATAAAGCCATTAAAACATGTACAAGTACAATACATATTTGAAAAAAATCAAAATAAAACATTTTAAAAGCACAGCACATTGAATAAGAAGAAACAATAAAAACCAGATATGTCCATCTTTGCATCTAAGGGGATAAACAGCTTATTATGCGGAAGCCCCCTGATTGCTAAATGACCTTTTCCTCAGACTAAGAGCACCAGAGAAAAAACTTGCAACCTGAAGCAAATCTTGGGAGAAGAAAGCATTCGGAGGAACAACAATTCTGATTTTGCTTGTACAAATTGATTTTCCCTCAACAATGGAATGATAAAATGGTGCCTTAGTGTCCGATAAAGGTCACAGAAAAACATAAAGTGCATAGTGTCCCGTGGGGGCAGGGTTGCAGCTCCCCAACTTTGTGAAACACTTATAGACCAACTAATAACCGGTGTATAAAATTAAACTTGAACATCCTTAATAAAAAACAAAGATAGGGGTTATTAACAATCGCCACATAAGGTGCTCCTAGCGAGCTTGTTGTTAATAGGGTGTTGTTTTACTGAAGGTTTAATAAGCTCCCTCTCCCCTCTATCTGCCATTTTGCATGAAAGCAACATGTTTTTAGCTCCAGTGGGTTCCCTTTTCACAGGGCTTTAGGGTTAACAAATAACTCTGAAAAACCCACACTCTCCAACATACTTCTAATATATCTGAGCCAAAGCAAATGGTGTGCCCCTTTGCCCCTTTAAGTGATCTACCATCCTCGATCGCTAGCTGATTAAGTGAGAGTGCAGGATTAGACCAGATTCTAAGCCAGTGCATAACAGGAGCCATTGCGATGATATCTGAGAGGTAACCTAGACCTACTTCCTTGTGTACCACTCATGAGGTAGTACATGCTGGAACCGGCATTAGCCTATGCAGAAATATTTTCTTTTATTTGGAGCTCACTGACATATTTATACCCCCACACATCACAACTTAGCTTGCCACTGGGACACATTTCTCAAGGTAAACCTTAACCAGGGCCTGCATTGGTTTGCACAGTGAGGGCCTGATAACGACCTTGGCGGATGTGATACTCCGTTACCAACGTGACGGATGTCCCGTCTGCCGTTTTACAAGTTCCATAGGATGTAATGGAACTTGTAATATGGCAGACCGGATATCCATCACGCCTGTGATGGAGTACCCCATCTACCAAGGTCGTAATCAGGCCCCTAGTCTCTAAATGAAGTCCATTGTCTCAGGCACAGTTCCCAGAAACATATTCTTCTTTAGGGTCTTTTGAGGGATCCAGAGCCACTAGTTATTGAATAATACTTCCAAATATGGAAAGTTCACTACTTTTGTTAACTTCAGCCCATGGCCGAATTATTTTTTGTTGACTATCTTTTGTTGGCCAATCATCATTGTATGCGACTTAGCATAGTTTTTTGCAAGGTCCAGTCAAACCATAAAATCAATAAAAGCATCCAGGAGACGATGAAGAGCACTGGACCCACTGGAGTCTTTGCACTCAAAACCGCATCTTCTGCATACAATAATGTGGGAATTAACTTGGATCCAGCCATAGGAATGTCACTACAGGTAGCTGCTAATACATCACCTAGTTGATTTATATAGAAGGTAATAACATCAACAAAGGCTGAGAGGGTGGAGTGTAAACTGCATAAAAACACAACTAACTCAACCTCAATATCTATTTTAACAAGTAGGGGCCTGGGCTTAGATCAGTTCACTTGATCGAAGGCCGAGGTGAGGGCCATAAATGCCATTTAAAGACACCCCCCATTTGGCAATAGTGTATTTGCTAACAATCATCTGCAAATGAATACCTTTTCCCCTTCCTAAAACCATATTGAATGTCCAAGGTTACGTTATTGCTATGAAGCCAAGGTATTAGTTAATCCAACACTACCCTTCCCATGATTTTCACATCAGAATCTATAAGAGAGATGGGACGGTAGAACTGAGTGTTTTAGACCAAGCTACGGGAAAACATATCCAACAAGCCGCATTAAATACCTGCGCCAAAATCCTTGCCCATCTTTGGGGGTCGGCCTTGTAAAGGTCTTGGGGGACTCCATCCAAACCTGCAGTGCTTCCCCCCAGCCATAGTGAGGATGGCCTCATACACCTCTTCTTCACTAAAGTTCAAGGGGGAAATGTCACTGCAGGGCTCCCAGGAACTACCCCACCCGTTCTGACACCCTCAGCTGTACATCCACTGAAAGTGAGACACCCATCTGTCGGGGTGATGATACAATCGACCCTGGAAATCCCTCTGCCGGAGAAAAAGGTCAATTTACAATCTCCAAAGATTTGGCACTGTTACAGAAGACACTAGGCTGTAGTAACTCTTTCCAGAGCTGATCCTTAATTTCTTTTTTACACAAGTAGGTCGCTGATTTATATGCTTGCCTATAAACCCATATCTTGTTCTCATCCCTTTGTATTTGCTTCAGGTCAGCCATCATGTTTCTATGTGCCCTGGAACAGTTATTATCAAACCATTTAATCTCATTTTTATTACCATATCTTCCTCAAATCCTAAGACTGAAGGACATGTGCCCACATAACCTATTAAAAGCATTGAAAACCTCATCATTCTTCATGTTAGTCTCCAAGCATAGGGCAATATCCACCACATTCACCTTATAAATGTTCTCTAACAATGTCTCTGGAATCACCCTATCCCACTTTAGTCTTCGTGCCTGACCCCTGGTGCTAATAACACAGTTAAAGGGGCCTTTCCTTGGATTAACTTTCAAATATGGCCCCTGCCCAAATTCAACACTTCAGGGGTATGATCACTAAAATTGTTCCATTTTACACTGAAGGAAAAGGCAGGGGTGCCAATACAATAATATAATCAATGATGGAATGACAACTCTTTCCCGTAAATGAAGGTGTAGCTTCAACCTCCCCCATCTGGTCAATACAGTACAGATTACTACTTGCCAAGATATCCTTCAGCAGATCACTGTGCTCTGTGTTCAAAGTGTGTTACATGGAGGCTAACATTAAACAACACTTTGTCCAAGCCACAATCTTGTGAGCACAAATGAGCATTGAAGTCACCTAAAATTAAAACATTGAATGCAAGGACTTTCTCTCCCCATAGCCTTCCAGTAAACTTTTGAGGAAAAGGATATGCGCTAGGGGTGCATCCCTAGCAAAGGAATGATAAAAATGTATCACAAACCATGGTGGACTACTCTTAAATGTTAACTCTACTGTATTGCCAGCAGGTTAACAGAGCCTGTTTCCACAGAGGAAGAAATACAGGGGTTTTGAGGAGTCTAATAAGAGGTGATTTAATGGTCCCAGTTAGAAAGCGTGAGTAAGTACCTCCTGTGAATACACCTGCATATCATATTATGATTGAAGAAGAGTTACATACATGTTTTTGGCTTCGTCAGTGGTGACTCACTGGTCGTCACTGAAAAAGAAGGGACATTGACACAAACAGATGCTCCAGTCACTGGTCTTACAACTCCAGCACAGGTTACTGAATAGAATACACTGCAAACAGTGCCAGCACAGATTATTAATTCTTCAGCTACAGTGGTTCAGGAGACTACTGAGGGTATACCAGTAAATGGGTTGATCCTGATATCACAAAATTCACAGATTGTAGTATGGACACCACCACAAACCATTCAAGCATTAGAAAAAGGGAGCTGATTTGTTTTTACGATACAAACTGTACCAGTGAATGTAATTTAGGAGGCAGTTTATTTCCTCCTTGGTTTGAAGATGCTGCCAGAAATTATGTGAAGGTTGAGGATGCAAAAAGACTGAGTACTAGTTCAAGTTCAACTACCAGCCCAGCTCCAGAAAAGGAGAGACCTTTAAATGTGTCCAAATTGCAAGTCAAATTAGAAGAAATTATTAAAGGATGTTTGAATCTTGATCATATAACCACTATGAAGAAAAATCATTGGTTTACTTGTGCAAAGAAATAATGAGAAAAGGTGCAACTGTTCATGACCGGTTAACTGAATTGGCAAATAAGTATGAAGGTGATGTTTCTAAAAGTTTTTCATGGTGCAATTAGATAATGAATCAGTTGTAAACATGAGTCCTTCAGGAATGCAAATTCATCTCACTGAATTAATAAAATGCGTATGCAAATGGAGCGAATTAGACAAATTTGAAAACAAATGGTCACAAAAAACACGAAAACAAAAAGAAACAGGTATAAGAGGCTGAGGAGAAAAGATAACAAACAATTCATTCAGAAAAGAAAGAAATAACTGCAGCATTTCCCTTAGGGGAGATCTCAAGTGGAAGGTATGTACATGTGCCTTGGAAAAGGGGAGACCTTGAATCATTTACAAACAATTTTCCAAAGCTGAGAGAAAGCCCATTACAATAATATACATAGATCAAGAGATTTGTTAAGATTTCAAAGGTGTTGTGGGTTGACTTAAATACGTTCTTAGATATGGTGGCTCCAAGTGATTTGTGGCAGCATATAAGATTGCTGTTTAATAACCAGATGCAAATCCAGCAAGAGATCCTGTTACAAATGTGCCTTTGCCTATGGTAATGACTAAGTATAATGAGTTAATAACCTTTTTGAAAGGTAGAGTTCCACCAAAGGATTTTAATTATTTGAAATTTAACCAAATGAGGCAGGAAGTTAAGGAAACTGTGCATGGATTTTATTAAAGGTTGATAAAAGCATTTCAGCAGCTTACAGGACAAATGCATCTTGATCCAACAGATATGGTATTTTTCATTACACAGTTTGTACTTGGTTTGAGACCTGACATTTGTCACAACATACAACAGAATGTGATTTGTTGCCAGACAAAGTCTTTAGATGAGATTTTGAAATATGCATTGATGAGCAGGAGATGAAGCAGCGTAAGATTAAAGAAATGTTTATGCTGGCTCTGACTAACTTTGCACAACTAAGGTTTCAGACTCAGCCGTTTGTTGAAAATGGTGGTGCAGTCCAAGATGAGAATGGAATGCAAACTGGTTGTTTCCAAGCAGGAATGCAAGTTGTGCAGGGAGGAATGATGGTGTCTCAGGGAAGAGGGAGAGGTGCTCTGATTGATCTGAATACAAGTGTTGATGTTCCAATGCTGAAGAAGATGACACTTGTCACCTCTGTGTAACAAGGTGGGACATTAGAAGTGCAAGTGTAGGCTCAATCCAGATTAAACTCTCAATAATCCGATGCAGGGAGTAAACCAAATGTAGATGCTGAATACTCCTAAGAGACAAATACAAGTGCCAATACAAGATCAAACTCAAATGGTATCCATGCCACAAGCACTTGTAGTAAAGCCATATATAAAAGCACAATATTATATCAGAATCAGTTAAGGAAAATAAATCAAAATGTGATGCAGGCTCAAAATCAGAATGTAGTCCAGCAGTTTCCCATGTTTGATAACATTGAGATGTTAGACTCAGGCAAGTCACAATGATGTGCCTGAAACGGGAGGTAGATTGTGTGCTTGGTACAGTCTTAGAGGTAGACCAGAGAGGATCATTTGTAGAAGAAGAGGCAAATGGCCACCAAGTGTAATTTATGATTGACACAGGAGCTACCTGTTCCACTTTGAGAACAGCTGGAGTACCAGACCTGCCCCTCTCAGGAAAAGAGATCCAAGTTGTGGAAATCATAAACAGACAAATTACTAACCCGATTTCAATAGAAGAACCTGCAAAAAAAGGTTCCTTTAAGGAAAATTATCAGTTTGTGGTATGTGATTCAAACCTTGTTAACCTGCTAGGGAGATATTTATTGTGTAAGTTAAATTGCACTATTATTGTACACCACAAGGAGTAGAATTTCAAACTTATGATGAGGCCGTAGATTTTAAAATTGTTCAACAAGCGACGGGATGGGTCTACCCAATGTTAACGACAAAAGATTTACCTGCAGACTTAATTGAGAAAGTTAATCCTGAAATGTGGGATTTCACAAGAAAGGATATTGGACTATTCAAAGGAGCTAAGACAGTCAAAATAAGCATAAAGCCAAATGCAGTTTTCCAAAGAACACCATGCAGACAGTGAAAAGCTGCACGGGGCCCTGTTAGGGGGGCCCTGCACTGCCCATGCCAGTGGCATGGGCAGTGCAGGGGCCCCAGGACTCCCCTTACCGCCAGCCTCTTCCTGGCGGTGCAAACCGCCAGAAACAGGCTGGCGGTAGGGGAGTCATAATCCCCAGGGCAGCGCTGCTTGCAGCGCTGCCCTGGCGGATTATCACCGCCGGGGCTAAAACGGCGGGAAACCGCCGGCCACGGCGGTGCGACCGTGGCGCTACCGCCGCGGTCGTAATACAGGTCTCCGTACCGCCAGCCTGTTGGCGGTACGGACGCCACATTACCCCTGGCGGTCTCTGACCGCCAGGGTCGTAATGACCCCCAAAGTCTCTGTTATGCCCGCCACTGGGAATGCCAGATTACATAAAATATTTAATACTGTTCTGCAGTGAGAGGGAGGGCTGTTCTCTGTCAGTACTAACCCAAATTCATGGAGATGTCAAAAACCTGTGGCATATTTCTCAGAAACTCTTGACCTTGAAGCCGCCGATATGCCTGGTTGTCTTAAAGATGTGGTGAGTTTAAGCCTTGAGAACTGTGAAAACATTGTGACAGGACATCCTTTAGTTGTCATGGTCCCTCACTCAGTCAAGATATTACTGACAAGAGCTAAATGACAGTACCTTACTAATACTAGACTAACTCATTATGAGCAACAGATTCTGCTGGGAAGCAATGTTTTGCTGAGAAGATGTCTAGTACGGAATCCTAGCATATTGTTACCCATTCCCAAGGGAGAAAAATCTGATTATTTTGAACATGAGTGCCTTGATGTCATTGACGTATACATCAAACCCTGGCCAGGCATAAAAATAAGCCCTTAATAAATCCAGATTATGTTCAATTTGTGGATGGCTCATGGTTGAGAACAAATTAAGGTTCTTTGAGAGCAGCTTATGAAGGCTGCACAGTTTAAGAATAATAGAAACTTCATGGCCTCAAGGAATTTCTTCAATGCAAATTGCAGAACTAATTGCCCGTAGCAGAGCTTGCAGCTTGACAACACAAATGAGAGTGACTATATTTTCAGATAGTCACTATGGATATGGTGTTGTCCATGATTTTGAGCAATTGTGGTCACAGAGATGTTTTATGACCTCATCTGGTTCTCCCATTAGACATGGGGAACAAGTATAAAATCGACTGGAAGCCCTGCAACATCCTACTGAAATTGCAGTTTTGAAGTGTGCAATAGTTATGTCACAGTTGGCAACAGTAATGCTGATAAGTGGCATGCTATTGTGCAGCTGTGTTTTGCATATTTGATGGCTCATTTATCAATAAAAATACAGGAAAAAAACATATTTTCCATGATGTTGAGAATGGCTGATAATTGGAATGAGTTAAGAGATATGCTTGAGATTCTTATGGACAGAGCAATGAGATTACCTGTAAATGCACTTGTGAATATTACAGATGACATGGTACTCGATTACTGTAAGGGACTGACTAATGTGGAATGTTCTGTCTTTCGACAAGCTGAAGCTGTTACTGCAAATCCAAACCAAGAGCAGTGCCTTGACCTTAGTCTTGGTGATTAGGTCTTAGTCAGGAAGCATGTGAGGGAGTCCTGTCTAGCGCCACATAGAAAAGGGCCCAATCAAGTGATTCTTATAAAAAATACAGCTGTTAAATGTGCTGGAACCCCAAACTGGGTATATTGCGTCACATACCCAGAGAACAAGACTCCCATATGAAGAAATAGTGTTCTATGAGCCAGTACCAAGAGCACTGGTGTACATACCACCTCATGTTGTACAAAAACAAGAACGTACTGGAGAAAGAAAAGGCTGTAATCAGAGACAAGAAGAAGTAAGGGGGTGAAGAATCTCTAACAGGTGAAGAGGCCCAACTGTCAGACATCTCACTGAGTGGCACTGGAGTAGACTTGGTAACACAGTCTACTGAAGTGAATTCTGAAACTGTTCTAGAACAAGCAAATAATTTTGATGATCCAGGTGAAGGAACAAGTTCTGGAGTAGAGACAAGAAGTAGATCCATTTAACGAAAGATGGGCAAAAGGATAGAGCAGAAAGAAATCAAGATTGAGTGTGTCAGCTGAATCAATACCACTGACAATCAGAGAAGAAGCAGAGTCAAGTGGTATAAGTGACACAGAAGAAGAACAAAATACACTCAGAAGATCAGAAAGAGCTAGAGTACTCCTGTCGAAGATGTTCATCACCTGAATGGACATATTAATTTAAGCCAAGTTTTCAATGTTCTGATTTCTGACTTGATTGAAGCAAGGAATTGCAAGAGCCACCTTGAAAATCCTGATTACAAAAGAACTACTGATCTGAAAATTTAAAATTGAGAAATAAAAAGATTGAGATATTATTTGAGCTGTTTATGAAATGAAAAAGACAAATAAAATTGATTGAAAAAGAATATAAGAAGAGTAATGAGCTCCGCAGGAACAGCTGAAGAGTAGGGATAACATTTTAGAAAAACACCAAGTGGGATAAAAGATTGTCTATATGAACAGATTATCATTAACAAGACTAAAAGGATTTAAAGGAAAAAAAAGAAAACTACTAATGCAGGAAGAAAACTAACCTGAAGAAAAGTGTACAGATATTGTTTAACTTCAACAATAGATAATTTGCTGTCCGACTTCTTGGTAGTAGATCTGATTTTAGAGACAACATGTGTAATGCAAATAGAACTAGGTGCAAAATATTTTAGGGGCTTTACTTACAGTTATAGTTTTAGTCGGAATAACACTAGTATTAGTTATACACTTCACACCTAACACAGAAAATGCTGTAGTAGAATATGTGAATGTAACATCTAAGCCAAGTATAGATGAAGACAAGCTGATAATTTGTACATTAAGTGAATGAAGATTATTCAATGAATGTTTACACTAAATTAATACAAGAATACACTAAAGCTACTGATGTTAAAACTGCTTTGTTTGTGTACATATTCTACCCTCTTCAGTTGAACAGGTTTTCTACTATCATATTCCACTTTCCTATGCTATTTCCTGTAGTATATTTCTTAGGGTAGAGTATAGGCAACAACATTTTGAATACTATGACTAAAACTTTGATGTGGTACTTTATAAAGTTCCACTAAAGAAAAGTATGAATTTGCACCCAGAGGCTAAGGAAATGGAGACTGCATGGCATTACTTTACACCATTTCTTTCTATAAACACTATTAAAGCACATGAGAAAAACCTAACATGCTTAATGAATTCACAACAAACAAGCTTTTAATTTAATTTTAGAAGAGAGAAATGAACAATTTGCTAGAAGTGTGTATAAGAAAGAGGATGTTCAAAAGAATATACAGAGAAATGAAGATGATGAATTTAGGAGGGAAATGTCTGTACCTAAATTTAAATTAGATAAAAGGCACAAAAGGAAACTTATGTGTGTTCAAGAGGAGAACTAGTGGAAGAAAGACACCAGTGGTAAATCCTAATTGTGAGCATGTGTTTGAATTACCTCGAGGAGCAAGACACATTTTGCAAGATGATCCTACAATACGTATACTTTATATGTGGTGGGAATGCATACTTTAGATTGCCTGCTTATTGGGAGGGGATTTGCTATTTAAGCTTACTTTTTCCAAAAATGCATCTCATACAGAGTTTAGATGCATTAACAATGACACCAGCACACAAAAGATATACACACAGCATGAATGAGGGAACACAGTTAGTGGGAGACATATTTGGAGCAATCAGACCAGCTGTAGAAGTAGTCTTGACTAAAAACCATTCAACAGTAGTTGCCAGGCTAGCAACTAGTACTCCTGGAGCTTTTTTGGTAGAAAACACTGAACTTATAGCAGTTGGATCTATGGCATTGCAGAACCACTAAGCATTAGGGGCCAGATGTAGCAATATACCAAATTGCGACTTGCAATTTGCGAGTCCCTGCGACTCGCAAATTGCAAGTCGCAATTTGGTATGCAGAAAGGTGTCTCAGACACCTTCTGCGAGTCGCTATGGGGTCGCAAAGACCCACCTCATTAATATTCATGAGGTGTGTCGCAATTTGCGCCCCCATAACGACTCTGGGCACTCACTGGGATGGAGGCCTGCTGGGAACAGCAGACCTCCATGTCCGTGACTGCTTTTAAATAAAGCATTTTTTTTTTTTTCAAGTGTAGCCCGTTTTCCTTAAAGGAAAACGAGCTGCACTTAGAAAAAAAAAACGAAACCTTTTGTTTCAGATTTTTTCAGGGCAGGCAGTGGACCCCTTCCCGTTTGCGAGTGGGTTACCATCCACTTCAAGTGGATGGTAACTGCGACTCCATTTGCGACTGCGTACGCGGTCGCAAATGGAATTGCATACCACTGTGACTCGCAAATAGGAAGGGAACACCCCTTCCTATTTGCGACTCTGAAATGCATTTTGCGAGTCGGTTCCGACTCACAAAATGCATTTCTACATAGCAAACAAGCATTTGCGACTCGCAAACGGCGATTTTCGCCGTTTGCGACTCGCAAAGTGTTTGCTACATCTGGCCCTAGATTTCTTACTAGCTGAGAAAGGTAGAGTCTGCAAGATGCTGGAAATTGAGAATTGTTGTACATATATACCTGATGAGAGTAGAAAGATTGTAGAGTAGGCAAATAATTTTGTGATCTAAAGCTTGATCATGAACCTGTAGAAACCACAAGTGTAGTACAAAGCTTTGCAAAATGATCCACTACAGTAGCTAGTTGGGTTAAGTCAATAGGAGGAGGACTTCTTAAAACAATATTAGTTCCTGTATTAATAAAAGTAGCTTGCTTCCTTTTTGCACTAGTAATATATAAGGCAATAACAATGATTCTGATGAAGAAAAGAACTAGAGACATGAATAAAAGAAAGAAAATAGATTTGGAATAGAGTGAGTGAAGAATATAAGATTGAAAGTAAGAGAAAACTTGAAAAGGAAATGGCGAGATACTGAAGATGAAGATGAAAGTGAACTTTGACAAATAAATTTGAGAGTGAAATTTGTGATGGTTCCAAACCATCAGATGGTGGAAGATCTCATTAAAATTAAAATCCATTGAATTAATGACCTAAATGAGTGGAATCTAGATCTAACCAAAAACTGCATTTAAATGTGCAGTTTCCTTTCTAAACTTTGCATGACCGGTATTTGCTTTACTTGCTTGATTTGCTAACGTTAACAAATTCAAATAAACTTTAATTTAGCAAAAATGTTTCTATCGTAACTTTTGCATGGCCTTTGCATGTTGCAAACTTCCTATGCTGTGGGCTTTATGTGACAGCAAGGAGTTAAAGTTGAGGTATTTATGCATAGCCAGTTTATTTATGGTTCATGGTATGAAGACAAAAGCCCTCATTATGACATTGGTAGAAAATCCCACTTAGCGCCATGCTGACGTCTGCCAACTTACCGCCGCAGATATTCGCTCACCATATTATGACACACACACCAATCGGTCAGTATTCAGCCACGTACACAAATCCGCCAGGCCAAAGGTCAGTGATAAAGTGGCGGTATCAAAACCCACACTGTTACGCCAGCAGAACTACACCCACCACATTATGACCCACGAATCACCACGGCGGACATTCAACTGTGGTAAACCATTGGCAGTACATACCGCCGTGCTCACAATGGACATCCACATACAAAACAACACCACATTGGACAATTCATACAATACACACCTGACACCCATAGACCACCACACCCACACAACTATAAAACACACACCCACATTACCCACAACCCTTTAGGATTACAAATCATTGCGACCAGAGACACACCAAGACCACTGACACAACTAGAGCCACACACTATTCACACCTATACACCACACACGCACTCCACATCACACACTCCAACACATTACCTAACAGACCCTCACCAACACAGATCACACAACGACCATGGCACCACAAAGAAGACACCCCCATTTCACAGAGGAGGAGCTAAGGGTCATGGTGGAGGAAATTCTCAGGTATAGCCACAGCTATTTGGAGCACAGGTGCAGCAGATATCAATAGCCAGGAAGATGGAGCTATGGCGGAGAATCGTGGACAGGATCAACGCCATGGGACAGCACCCAAGAACTAAGGATGACATCAGGAAGAGGTGGAATGACCTACTGGGGAAGGAATGTTCCATAGCAGCAAGACACCAGCTCACTATCCAGAGGACTGGCGGTGGACCCCCAAAACTCACAGCATGGGAGGAGCAAGTCTTGGCTATAATGCATCTTGGGGGCCTGGCCGAAGTCGGAGGAGGACTTGACTCTGGTAAGTCAACTCTCTACTATTATCACCCCCCTACCTGCATGCCATCACATACCCTCACCCTCACCCCTATCACTCCACAACACCCCACATACCCCACCATCACAACCCACTCATCCCAATGTCAAGCCCTGCATGCTGTACCAATGCAGGGACACCCCTCACAGCCCTGCATGGGGACTAATCACTAAAGCATACATACCATAGATAATTAACTATCCCACATTACACTAACATACACAAGTGAAAGCTGGCAGGGCAAATCCAACCATAGAGGGGAAGCCACGGTTGTACAATATGTCAGACACATTAACCATAACACATCATTTACATGCCCACAGGTATCCCAGCCAGTGTCAGCAGAGAGGAGGTGCCAGCACTATCCAGTCCTCAAACTGAAGAGGCCCACAGTGATGACAACAACTCTGGTCTTCAGGATCTGGATGACCTACCTGGCCCATCAGGGACCACTGGACAGCCGGTTCCCCAAGCCCAGTCACACACCGCCACAGAGCCTCCCCATCAGGGAACACCACACCAGCATTCACCCAGCGTACCCATACCTCTGTCCCCAGGACACGTCAATCAGCAGTGTGTCCACCTGTACAGGGACCCCAGGCCACACCTCGCCCCCCAGACAATGAGGGACCTGGGGTCAGTGGCAGTGGGTTCAGGGCACAGAGGCACAGGCCCTCAGGGACACTGGGAGGACTGCTGTGCGCCAGGGAGAGGACAGTACCAGGGAACAGACTCTCCAGGAGGCACTCTCCGAGATCCTGGGAGCCTATCAGCATTCCCAGGACACGATGGGCCACATCCTGGACAATGTGCAGGAGAACAGGCGGCAGCAGGAGGGACAGTACCAGGGGATCAGGGAGGTCTTGCAGGCCATCAACAACACCCTGATCTCCATAGCAGGGGTGCTGGCAGACATGGCCAACATTATGAGGGAGGCAACAGCACACCAGCGGGCCCCTGCCACAAGCCAGACATCTGAACAGCCTTCTACCTCCGCTGCCGCTAGTGGCCAGGAGGCTCCACCACAGGACTCACAGGGCACCAGCACCTCTCCCCCTGCAGAAGGTGAACCACCCCCAAAACGTTCCCTGTGATCCAGACAGAAGCCAGAGACACTTGCCAAGACCCCCACCAGGAAATAAGACTCTCCTGATTGTCAACCCTTGTGTCCCACTCAGTCACACTGAACACCATGAACTCCCATTGCTCCCTTTCCTATGTCCCCTTGGACAATGCACCTGTGCTACAAATAGACTGGAACAATACCCTGGACTTTCCTCCATCACCCCATCCCATTGCACTTGCCCCTCTATATATTAGCACTTTAATAAAAACCCTTTGAAAAAAATCATTTGGAGTATGTCATGTATATCAAATATGTATTAATTGAAACAGGTACAAACATTGCAAATCAACTGTACAGAGAATGAGCATAGATTAATGACCTGTAGCTGACTGTAGTGATCACATCAGGAGTATATGCCAGGTCACCAACATCTGCAAAATGATTTGCCAGAGGGAACAGTAAGTGGGCATAGAAGTGAAAAACATCAGCATGCCATTGCCACACAAATAACAACCAAAGACATTGAAATGTAAAGTTAGACTGTCCTACCTGTGTGTCATTGGAAGTATTGACGGATCACAGATGTTCTGTTGTCCTCATCCTCATCCTTTGCCTCCTCATTCTCACTGTTCATAGGGTCCACTGCTGGCACACAGGCATCTCCAGCCTCCTCCTCCTACAGGAATGGGACATGGCGTCTGAGGGCCAGGTTATGCAACATGCAGCATGCCACTACTGTCTGCAGACCTTCTTGGGTGAGTAGCACAGGGAACCACCTGTTAGATGGAGGCGCCGGTACCCGGCCTTCAGGAGGCCAAAGGTCCTTTCAATGATCCTTCTGGTTCACCCATGTGCCTCATTATAACGTTCTTCTGCCCTTTTCCTGGCATTCCTCACAGGGGTCAGCAGCCATGAAAGGTTTGGGTAACCAGAGTCACCTGCAAATTTTGAGGGACAACATTTAGCCACACACTATCCTATATGGCAACACCATACCCGTACACCAACATCTACTGGATGGGAACCAGGGCTCACCTATTAACCACACCCTGTGCCTCTGTAGTTGGGCCTTCACATTTGGGATGCTGCTATTCCTTAGGACAAAAGGATTATGCACCAACACTTAGCATTGACGTGGGAGATGTACTGGTCCGCCAAGCACACCATCTGAACATTCACAGAGTGGATACTCTTATGATTCCTGAACACCTGTTCATTCTGCTGGGGGGGGACAAATGCAATATGTGTTCCATCAATCACCCCAATTATGTTGGGGATATGTCCCATTGCATAAAACTCGGCCTTCACAGTGGTCAAATCCTCAACCTGGGGGAAAACAATGTAGCTGCACATGTGTTTTATCAGGGCAGAAAACATTCTTGTTAGCACGTTTGAGAACATTGGCTGTGACATTCCTGCTGCCAAGCTCACTGTCACTTGTTGCCAGGAAATACAGTACAGATAGCATTTGCACAAGAGGGGGGGATCCCAGTGGGGTGACAGATAGCAGATATCAGGTCAGGCTCCAATTGGGCACACAGCTCTGTGATTGTGGCCCTGTCAAGTCTATAGGTGAGGATAATGGGGTACATTGGCCAATGGAAATCTACGCCAGCGGTGATGGTATGCACCGCCGCGAACGTGACGGCCATTTTCTATCTGATTCCTCACTTGCTACCTGACCTTCCATAGGAGAGGACCTACACTGCATGTGCTGCTGTGACATGTGTCTGCAACCTACCATGGCCCGTGTGACCGGGGAAAGGGGCCCAGACTTCACGTCGGAGGAGTTGGAGAGATTGGTGGATGGGGTCCTACCTCAGTGCGGACTGCTGTATGAGCCTCCAGACCAATAGGTGAGTACACTGTGGGCACGATGCATGTGACATGAATGCATGGAGGTGTGTGTGAAGGCCTTGTGTAATGGGGGTGGGTGGATGTCCTCTTGGCGGCATACAGGTTGTGTGCTGGGCCATGTGTCTGGCAATAGTGATGGGAACAGGTATGGTGGGCCAAATGTGTAACAGGCAGGACTGTTTGTCTAATGGTATTTTCCTGTGTGTATTGCCTCTGCAGGTCAGTGCCCATCAGAAGAAGGGTATATGACGTGCCATCGCCAAGGAGGTGCAGACCCTGGGGGTCTATAGCAGACGGAGCACCCACTGTCGCAAATGGTGGGAGGACCTGAGACGCTGGGCACAGAAGATGGCGGAGGCCCAGCTAGGGTGCCTCCCAACAAGGAAGGGGTGCCTGTCGAACACTGACCACCCTGATGGCCTGCATTCCGGCGGTGGCCTATCCAGATCTGAATGGGCGCTTTAGGGAATCACAGCAGCCACAAGGGGGTGAGTACAGTGTCCATAATTACAACTTACGCATGGTAGGGTGGTATCCGGGTACTGGATATGTGTCAGTGGGTGCCCCTAGGCCAGGCCTGACATTGCAGCGTAGGTCCCCTGGTGGCTAGGGTTCTGAAGGGATAATCCTGCTACCTAGCTCGTAGGCATCCACTACTGGTCAGGGATGGGTGGGTCCCAGGTGTGCTGCATTTGGCGGTGTGTGCCCCTCCCATGCCTTGGTTTCAAGGTATTTCTCTGGTAGTGCAATGCCTAGTGTGTAGGGCTGTTCCCTGTGTGTGTGTGCTGTGTACGCCAACTGTGGTGTTGGTTCAGCCATTGACCCAGTGTATCCTTTGTTTCTTCCCCCCCTTTCTTGTTTTGTCATCCTTTCCTTATGTGCATTAGCATCATCTGGCAGAGGAGCAAAGGCACCGGTGATGGAGGGAGCTGATCATACAGGACCCAGGAGGCAGAGTCCACTGATGGTGAGGGCACCAGTAGGACGGAGGGCGAGGGGAGCACCACAGCGGAGACTGAAGGGGACACTTCAGACATAGATACTTTCTCCAATAGAATCTCCCTGGTGGTGGCGGAAACTTCTGTGACCACCCCAGCTACAGGTACAGCCGCCACCCCTGTACCAGCACCGCCCTCCCAGCTGCCCCTCACCGAGTTGCCCGTGCCTGCTCACCCAGGAGGGTGAGCATTTTCCTCGCCCCAGGCACCTGAGGCCCTGCCCCAGTTAGCCCTTCTGCCCTGAGTGAGGAGGCTATTGACCTCCTGAGATCCATCTCTGTAGTGCAGTCAATCATTGTGAATGCCATCCAGGGGCTGGCAGCCCAGATGCAACAATCTAATTTGCATGAGCATTCCTGGAGGGCATTCACACTGGATTGGCGGCACAACAGAGATCGATTCATGCTCTGGCCTCCTCTCTGATGGCAGCCATTGTCCCAGTTTCTACTGTCCCCCCTCGAACTTCCACTGCCCAGTCCCATTCTCCTCAACCCCAACCTATCCCAGACACACATACAGATGAGCATGCACACAAGACAACACCCAAGAGTGTCACAGACAAACAGAGGAAGTAGCCTGCCCCAGCAGGCAAGAAGGGCAAGGAGCCTGCACCTGCCACCCGAAAGGCCAAGGAGACTGCACCAGCAGGCAGGAAGGCCAAGGAGCCTGGACTAGCAGCTATGACAGAGCCCCAACCACCAACCTTGGTTGTGCATCCATCCGAGGGTGCAGGGGATGTGTAGGAGCCTCCCCGCACCAGCACCACCACCACTGTGCATCCATCCCAGGGTGCAGGGGATGTGCAGGAGCCTCCCCCCACCAGCACCACCACCACTGTGCATCCATCCGAGGGTGCAGGGGATGTGCAGGAGCCTCCCCCTACCGGCAGCACCAACACTATGCAGCCATCGGAGGGTGCAGGTAATGTGCAGCAGCCTCCCCCCACCAGCAGCACCACCACTGTGCAGCCGTCACTGCCGGCGGACGCAATGTAATCCTGCCTCCACGGGCTGCTGTGCGGGCTGCCACCTCCAGAACCAGTGGGCAAGACACCCACTCGACAGACAGTGGCCCATCACTCTCCATGATCAAGCACAGGGCATGTTGCCCCCTCCAGAAGCAGTGGGCAAGACACCCACTGGAGAGACTGTGTCTCATCACTCCCCAGGATCAAGCACAGGGCATGTTGCCCCCTCCAGAAGCAGTGGGCAAGACACCCAATCGAGAGACTGTGACCCATCACTCCCCAGGATCAAGCACAGGGCATGTTGCCCCCTCCAGAACCAGTGGGCAAAACACCCGCTCGAGAGACTGTGGCCCATCACTCCCCAGGATCAAGCACAGGGCAGGTTTCCCCCTCCAGAACTAGTTGTCTTGTTTCATCTCCCGGCTGAGGTGACCCCCCCCCCATCCTCCCTGAGGTGCCTGCCTATTTACCAACTGATGCCCCTGCAGTGTTCTCTCCGTGTTAAAGCAGGTGACAAATGGAGCCTTGGACTTTGGCCTGTGGCCATGTGGCCCACGCAAATTGAGGACCGGGCTGTGTCCCTTATTCTGTAAATATATATCTGTTATATTGCCTAACTTATTATTTCTACTGTGTTGATCTTATTACAAACACTTTGGCAAAACCGTTTTGTCCTTGTATTTTTCAGCCAATTTAGGGGGGTAACTTGTTATCTTGGGCAGCTGGTTATGTGTGGGGGTGTGTGTGTTGGGTGTGTGTGTCACTCTCGTTTTACTCCCCCCCTCCCTTGTGTGCTAGGCAGCTGTACTCACTGTCGTCGTTTTAGCCAGCATTGGTGTTCGTGGTGGAGCAGAACGTAGAATATCATCAGAAAAACATGCAGTTCTGGTTCCATGGTGGCGTGGTTCTCCCTGTGTCTCCAATGGTAAGTCCATTCACTTCTGTGCAATGTTTCCACCAGGATTTTGATGTTGTTGGTACTGCTCCAGAAAAGGTGGCGGTTTGCAGGGTCATAATATGGTGGGCGGAACATTGACTTCATCCTGGCTGTAGGCGGCTACCGCCATGGGGTCTGTTGTTTCCGCCCTGGCGGTCGGTGTGGTACATTGGCTGTCTTTCGGAGATCTTTCCGCCATGGTCATAATTTGGCAGTAGTTACCGCCAGCCTGTTGGCGGTATTACCACCACTTTATTACCAACCGACAGGGTCGTAATGAGGGCCAAAATGTTTTTGGGTAATAACTCATCTTCTTCCAGCTCCCAGTGGAAGGACAATGCACCACCAGTCCCTCATAGAGAAGGAAACATATGGAGGTAAGTGTATTTTTCTATTGTAAGGAGGGGTTGCACCACCACCTATACCATGCTTTTTAGTGTCCAATGATCTGTTTATAACACAGACATCTCTGTATATAGTGCTCTCTACAGTGGGGGTTTTAGGTAGAGCATCTAGATTACGAGATATTCCTAAAATACTGTAGTCATCAAGCCTTGAAACTGCAGAAAAAAGTAATCACAAAGAAAAATAAACCCCCAAAAAAGTGAATTTCAGTTAGATAACAGTAACACCAATTAAAGAAGCGACTGGGTTCCACCCTATGCCTGCCATTTTCCTCAGCCCCATACCCGCCCACACACCTGCGTGATCCATGGTCCTCCTGGAGCGTGGCTGGGACGGTCAGCCTGATGGCTGGGTTCCACTCCTGCTGTGGCATCTCCTGCAAGTGTCTGTCTGGCTCCTGCTTCTGTTCTGAGATGAGTATTCCCTCCTTCTTGTATTGTCTTCTCATTCCTGGCCTCAGGGAATGTTGAGTTTTCAGGTCCGAGGCGTCTTCCGCACTATCCATGATGATCCACTGTAACCCTTCCTCTAGCCACAATGACGCGCACACTTTCTTCCCCCTAGGTCTCTTTCTCTTAGTCCTGGACACTGAACCCCGCCTCTAATCCTGCTTCCTCTGACTTTGAATCTTCTTCCTTAAAGGGACCAGCAGGTGAAGAGAGGCGCTCCTTTATAGGCGTCCAAGATGCCTGATCACATATGCTAACAAAGAAAGTTCTATTGTTCTATTGTTTTTAACCATATGATCTGCATCGGAATTCTAAACTTGCTAAACTAATCTAGAAGTTGCTTCTTTATGAATTGGCTTTAGTGTGGAGTTGTATGGGAATGACTATCACCTAAGTTTAATCTTGCAAAACATTTACATAAGTGACGTTTCTTTCAGAGACTGAGGCAAGTAGGAAAATGTAGAAATGTTATTGAATGTATCTTCTAGTAGTACTGTCTTTGTTAGAAGTTGCCATCTTCTCTGAAGCTGTCTTCATCACATTGCTTTGTTGTCGATAATTGGCTATTTTACATCCTGAATGAAACCTTGTAATAAAATGTGTATCTTTGTATTTTATGCATAAAAGTGACACAGGGAAAGAACAGATAGCATAGCATATGCACTCACACAGCACACACGCTCCCAGACTCAGACTCAAATCAGAGCTCCTGACTTAGACAGACTTTGTTCTCTGCCTAGACAATCCTCAATCAGAGCCTGTTAGTATTCATTATGAGTACTGATGGCTGAAAATCTTGTTCTCTTTTGATATTTTTGAGTAAAATGTTTTAACTTTACTAATTTAGAATACTAGAGTAGGATAGGTTGCTGGACATGCTTTATGCAAAGTTCTGTAAACCTTAATTTACTAATAAAGAAAGATTCAAGACTTATGATTAATAAAACTTTAAAATCTAACTGAAACTCTCATTATCTACTCCTGAATGAATATTTCATTGTATTGTAATTTGTGAATTACAGCTTTTATATTTCAGCCCATACCCAAGGTCCCCTCCTGGGTGCCTAAGTGTGGCAGAGTATTTTATAAATGTAGGATTCTCCACACTCCCATGTGCCATACTTTAATTGGTGGTAAGTCAGACTTTTGAGGACAGTTTTTTGGTGCAAACTTGTAGCTACTTATTGAGTCCCTTATGCTGACTTCCTGCCCCATGTGCAAGTGCCTGCAGGCACCTGTGGAGGGGAGTGGGCGGAGCAAAGAGAAAACACTGTTTATTGGCTTCTTGTCCTTTTGTCTGCTAAGCCTGATTCTGGCGCAACATAATGTACAGTACAACAAGATCAATACTAAGTGCACAAAGAGTGCAATCTATTTCTTAAGGCCATTGGGCCATTAGGCCAAGAGAAGAAGAAATAAGTTGCAAAATTTTGGTTCGATGATGTGATAACAAAAAAGTGATGAGTAAAGTGTTCGAGTTAATCTCAGTCACTGGTAATTACTCTGGGCCGTAATCCAGTTCATTGTTTTTTTGCCCACTCTATTGCCTCAGGCAGGAACTAGCCATATGCAAATCAGCCTTAGCCCTGGTTCAATAGCAGAAATTCATTTCAAACTACCAGGCCAGTTTTCCTCTGAACTGAAAAACAAGCAATCCCAGACTGGGTTTGGCTTATTTGGACCTACTCAGTAGGGTGCAGCTTGAGTCCTTTGGCACAGTGAGTGTGAGACCCATATCTTGGCATATAGGTTGCCCTTATGATGTCATACAAATGCCCCTGGTTATTATTCAGGGCTGTCCACCCTGGTCTGCAAGACCAGGTCCCATCTGAAAGGGAATCCAGACAACCCCAGAGTGGTTTCAGCTGCAGTAAGGTACTGCTAGAGGCCTCACTGTGCTGTATGACTCTGGGCCATATGGTGAGTAAGGCTGAGATTAATGTGATCATCTCTCTTTGATAAGACTCACCCACTCTCTCAAGTATAAATAAATGCCCATCAAATGCACAGATCCTCTTCCCATTGACAGCCTGGTCAATTCACACATGACTCTTGTGGAGGAAGTAGAATGTGAAGCTGTCCCTATCTCTACATTTCTTCTAATCTTAGAATGTCGAATTATATTTAGGAGTGAAAGTGAATGCCACCGTCAGCCTTTCACTCTGAGTTGGTTTATAGAAACATATAATGATAATACACCGTCACTAAATTCACATATGCAGAGGTGTAATGCAAAAAATAGAATGCCTTCCGTAGTCTAATATCCTATGTAGCCATGCAGCTGGTACGTGGAATTATGAACACATATCAAGTCTCTTTACACTGTAAGAGAAGCACAAGTAAATGTACACACACAGTACCAGTATTTGTGATACATTACTTATCTCAGTATTTTTATTCATTTTGAAATAAAATTGTACTGAACTTTCTATACATGCATGTAGGGAACAGGAAATGACCAATGGATACACAATTGTAATTAAATTCAGGAAACTAAGAACAACTTTTAGGAAAGCTCTGTGAGGGTTGTTAAAACTTCCCATATTTATTAGTAGAGCTATTGCAATTATGACATTGAAAGGTGGGTAGAAAGAAGTATTAGTGTTGAAGAGAACGAGTCTAGAATCTAATTGGTATAGATTATTTGAACAACAAAGCAAAACAATTCCAAGAATTGTTGGTGTATTATAGGTTCATAAAGGGCACGGCAGGCTTTAAATATTATGTAGTTTTGCCACACGGCAGCCTAACAATCTTGAGTTATAAGCAGATATAAAGATAGAAAAAACTATGCCCAGCCTTCTTGGTTACAATGAGATAAATGTGTTCTCTGTGATGGATTGTCAAATCCCCTCTAAGGTGCCACCACCTATCTGTCTTCCAACCAATGTTATAAAATATCAGCACCTGTTATGTGAGATACAATGTTAACTCCCTTATTTACTATTGTTATTAAGTATGATTCTAATCCAACTGCCTGCCGAGGATCTCTCCTTCAGCCAATATATAGGAAAAGCCCAGGGATCAATTGAAATGTTACTGTAAATATTATTGGACGCTAGAGGAAAGATTTTCAGCAAAATATTGGAATCACGGACAACCAGCAGGAAGTTAATTGACTTCTTTAAAAAGGATTTTAGAAACAGCTGCTTAACAATTGTTAAATTGGTTACTCTTTATATGTTGATAGCTAAACTTAAGCCTTGGTTGCTCACTATCTGCTTATGCTTGTTATGTTGAGTATAGTTCAGCATTAATCTGAGGTAACCAATCTCTTTTTTTGGATTAAAGTTTAAACCTGGGGTATGTATACCTCATTATTATGCTTACTAGTCAAACTACACTTTTCAAAGTGGGTTAAACCTTCTAATAACCTACGTATTTCCTCCATCGTTGCCGGGGGCATAGCTTCGGAAGCGGGGTGTTCTCATCTAGATTAACAAGGATGTGTTGTATCTTCTTTGCATGAAATATGATCCTTTTGTCTTAGACAACTATTGACTTACAGAAGCTGCTGAAATGCACTGCAAGCTTCAGCACAGTCAATCACTTGGACCACTATGATGAAGACTATGGCTTTTGCAAAATCTTTAGCAAATTTTACATGGTTCATTGACCATCCAAGACTGAACATGTCACTGTTTATTCCTAACTGAATATGTTAATAGATTGCGTTGGTACATGGAAACTACAAGTGACCAACGCTTTCGAATGTGTAATGATGACAAAAACTGGACGTAAATGATTCATGCTTGCATAAGGTGCACATGTAATTGAGGCATCACATACTGCCCTAAAAATTTAACCTTACTGTCTTACTTTATGGTATACTGGTACTCACAGGTAGAACAAATAATATGTTGGGGAAAAAGAGACTTCAATGCACTCAAAAGCTTCTGACCTTAAGGTTATCAACCCCATTCTATTGAATAAGGTAAGAACTTGTGAATTCCCATTACCTATCTGCGAAACTAATGGTTAGCCTGGTCTATTTCCTATGGTAGTCCCCCTCCACTGGCTCCACCTTCGGAACACCTACATGGATAGCCCTATGGAATAGCACTAGTCAGAGTAGATACATCAGACGATCTGCTCTATTCAGAGCAGTTGGTCTGATGCCTTTTACCCTGTTCAAGTCAGCTAGGGAAAGTCTGGTGGTCCTGAAGGTAAACAAATAAAAATGATGACCCTCACAACCTGGAATAAAACTCGCAGGGTGTCATGGTCATTAGCTTCTATTTCAAATAAGAGCGCCCACTTTGAAACATGGTGGCCATGCAACAAACTTTCAGTGCCTTCAAAGGAGCTATTGAGATGGTGAAGATCTCAAAATATGGCAGAGGGCAGTATAGTCAGGTTGGAGAAAGAAATGCTTCAGATGTATGGCTGGATGCCCTTAATACAAATTTAAAAATCTCAGTTCACAGGGATATTAACAAAGATTATTAAAGAACAAGCTGATTTACATGGCCTTTTGGACTTTGGGAATTTCAAATACAACACCTATGTATCTAATTCCTATACTATATTATCTCAATCTTTTTAAATTTTATTCCATGTCAGTACCGAAGATGGAGTATGTACAATTCTGGTGAATTTTACTTCCCTTCTTACAAGGTAATGTTGATTACTACATGCTACCTGAACCCTGCTGGATCTACTGGTACTGCTGTACCTAGTGTAACTTTATGCTTTTTTGCTATTCATCGCTTCTGAGTATAGATTTACACCTAGGAATAGACTTACATGTTTCCACCCCCTCCAATCCAAGAGTGATACATTTTACAACAGAATGTACATAAACTGGCCTTGAGGGTGGGTGGTAGAGTCTTTGGGGCCATACACTGTCCCTTTTTAACTAAATGAGACCTGGGCTATGGGGTTCCCCGGACCTAGAAATGGCCCGGTAAGGGGGGGTGCACTCCACCCCCTTTCCCTTATTGATACTATATGCTACCCTGTTTGTTTGTTTTTGTTTTACAGTGCAAGTTCTTTTATATTTACTGCAGATTTGCGGATCCACTGCACATTTGTTGTAAAATGTTTTTTAAAATTACATTTTTGGCCCTAGTGGCACCCACCCCCAACCATGCCTGGGGGGCAGGGTGCCCATGCCCCGCCCCGTATATTTTTTTTAAACTTGTTTCCAGGGCAGGGGGACTCAGTCCCTGAGTCCTAAACTGGCTGTAATCACATTTTTGTTCATGTGGTGGCAGCCGGTCAGGTTGTACCTCTAAATATGTCAGTTCCATGGATCTATATACTTTGGACCTTAATTTCTAAAAAAAAAACACTGAACTCAATTACACCAAATCACTAAAAGCCTGCTTTCTGGACCAAGATCTAGCTTTCTCCTAAATTTTGTGTAATTCTGTTTAACATTTTTTGCTGTGTCGCTGTTCAGTTTTCCTATAGAAAAACTGAATTGGGAAAACACATTTTGGGACTGACCTCTTTTTCTTGATCCCCGCTTGACTGTCCACCCCAAAATGTACCAGGAAGGGTCTGAGATGGATGATACTTTTTTGGAAAGTTTTGTGAAATGGTGTCAAAGTGTGCCAAAGTTATAAGCAAAAAAAACAAGCATTTGCAATGCAATAGGACTCGCATTTGCTTGAGTTAGAGCTATTGGCATTGTAAATTCATAACTGGACTTTTCTTGCCACATAAATGGGTCAACTCTGGCCCGTAATTTCATCTTTTCCTGTCATATAATTCCAGGGGCCCTGCATATAACTAAAGCACTTCCATTTATCTTCTTCTATTTGCGCAAAATATGTAAATGTTGCCATTTAGCATCCTAACTTAAAGCTGCTTTGCTAATTCCAATAGAATGCCACTTACACCACCCCACCATCAGAGTTGCTGGCTGGCTAACACAATTCCCCCAAAAAAGACACAAGGCAGCCACGGAGGAGGAATAAACTAGAAGGGTCAGCCAACAAATCAAGGGTGTTCAAACAGTCATAGTGCGATAAGGATGTTAGGTTGGCCTGAATCACGGTCATAATTGAAATAATGAGAGATTATTAAACATATACAATTATCATATAAACCTTTATCAGAAATAAACTTTTGGCATTAGAATGTAGTGAGAAAATTGGGCTGATTGCAAAAGCCCCCGAACTTTGTGCCCCATTTTTCACTTTTGCTGGTGTTACCCTGACTCTGATGGTGCCCTGGGTACTGCTAACCAGTCCCAGGGCCTGTGCTCTGTGTAAAATGAGTATGCACATTAGGCTAATTATAATTGGCTATATCAACCTACCTATAAGTCCCTAGTATAGGGTAGGACATGTAGGTTTATTGACCCAAGCATAGGTAGTGCTCCCATAGGTGCAATGCTGAGGTGCCCAGTTTAATTTTAAAGGCAGGCCTGCCTTGCTGGCTGCTTTTAAACTAAATTTACATGCAAATTTGATATTGGAATTAAAAGTACTTCCAAAGTCTTAGACTACCTTATTCTTTACATAAAGGGCACCCCTAAAGTGTGCTCTAGGTACCCCCAAGGGTTGTGTGCAGTATATCTATAAGCAGGGACCTTATAAGATATGTTTTATGGTGAGGAAAAATAGCCAAATGTGTTTTTCCCTCATTGTAGTGAATGAGCTCCATAGGCTAAAAAGGGGAGACTTAATTGTAATTAATAAAGTCTCCTAAGGAGCTTGGTATGTAAAGTTTTGTCTCAAACTGATTGTTATAATAAATGCAACAGCTTGCCATTGTTGAATTTAATGTAACTAGTTTAGGAAAAGAGTTTTAGAACTCTTACTAAAATTTACCAGTTTAAGCTCTGTAGTGCCCTTCTCTGATTGGCCAGCCTCTGGCAGCCTGGCCAGGCTGCCTTGATGAGGTGTGAAGTGGCCTGGGCTGAACACAAAGGAAGTGCCTGAGGGAGGAGATGTACCTCAGCTGATGGTGAAACAGGATGGGAGAGAGCAGCCAAACTGGTCTTCAAAGGAGGGAAGGACATTTGGAGCAGCTTAAGATCGCCCCCACTTCCTGAAAAACCAGACAACCAGGTGCCCTCTTGATTAGATTAGGAGAGGGCAGGAGAGGGGTCTGTTAAGGATGTCTAGCTACACAAGTGGGTGGGTTCAGCCAGATCTAACCTCCAAAATTCAGTTTCTGCCATTTTGGATTTTTAAGAAATGTTGCTTCCTGGGCTTGATTTTTGCCACACTTCCCAGAAAGTGGTCATCCAATAGGGTAGTGGTCTGACTGTGATTAGACAGCTGCTGCTGCTGCTTTTCAACCCAGGAGCAGGGATAAATCTGACAGAGCTGCACCCACACTTCTGATCCCTAAGAGGTACAACAACAGAAGAAGGAGGACTGTCCTGCTGGACCCCTGGCCTGCACCTGGACACTGCACTCACAAGGACTGCACCAGCTGCACCCTCTGGGCTTCAACACGAAAAGGACTTTGCCTTGCTTCTGCAATTCCAGGAGTGGACTCCCTGTAAGCTACAGGTACAAAGGAGCTGCCCAGAGCCCCCCGCACCAAGTCCTGCAAGAAAAACACAGCTGACCAGTGTCCAGTGGCCATTTGAGGATTCTGACCAGGTGCATTCTGGGGATTGTAGTTTCAACCCCCCAGGAGCAATACAGCGCTTCTAGAATCTTGGATCAAATTGTGGACACTTAAAGGACCCAGAAAGGACCTCTGGAAGAAGATCCAGAAGTTTGGAGACATTTGGAGCAACTGTTATAAACAGCTCCATAAGTTGAACAGATGCGTTGTGGGAGTCATAGTTCCAGACCCCAAGAGGCAACCCAGAGGCTCTGAACCCTGGGCTGGTGCTGTGGACCCCTTTCCTGTATCAAGAAACACTTCTGAAAGTAAGTGTAACAGTGTTACATCGTGGGTGCCAGAACTCTTTGTCCATGTCCAGTGTGACCTTTTTTTTTTTACCCTTTGAGCACTAGTTGCTTCTAAGCACTAGAATTATTTTTAATCTTTGAAAATTCATTTCTCCAGTTCCCTACATTGGATGTTTGTCATTGTGGTGTCATTTTAAAGATAAAAACACAATCTATTGTTATAATTTGGTGCTGGATTTTATTGTGTTTTACTTATTTACTGTTTTGTTGATATTAAATGCTTTACACACCTGTTTCCTAAGTTAAGCCTAACAGCTCGTTTCAAGCTACATTAATTTATTGAGACTCTGACTGGACCTAAGTGGGGGTTAGTGGCCTATTGCTTAGTGTAGGCACCTACCTGCCCTTACCAATAATCCACTTTCCAACAACTTTCATACTCAAAATAGCCCCTAAAAAGCACCATAAATAAAATATAATTTGTAAGAAACATGGTCATGTAAGTATATTGTTAGCCTCTAAAGAGCATAACCCTATGAAAAAAAACAGGAAAAAGTAATGCAGTGTAACCATATACTTAGTCCCAAGTGAGCATTTCTAGGGCTAGCAGGCCTACTACAATGATATTACAAACAGGGCCTTTAAAACAAAACTTCTCTCAGCTGTAAAACAAAAGTTATAGCCATGAGAAAGCTTAAAATACAATGAATGGTGGGGGTGGGTTATTATTTTAGGGCCTCAACATACCTAGTGTGGGGACTCAGAGATGATGTAGACAGAAAGAGCACATTGTGGCCAATGTTTTTAAAGTGGGCCCATCGTCCTAGGTCCACCACACGCTGAGTTATGAGCAAAATGTTTTGTAAAAGTAATGCCCTGCAAAGCATTATGGGGCAAGGTTTGGTGCCATGAATAGTATGTTGTTATGACTGTAATGTTTAGAACAGCCCCTAGAGAACACCACAATGAAAATAACATTTGTAAGAAACATGGTCATGTAACTATATAGTTAGCTCATAGAGGACATAACCACAAAAAAAGAAACTGTCAGAAAGTAATGCAATATAACCATATATTTAGACCCTAAAGAACATAGTGCATTACATATTTTTAAGAGTAGCAGCCCTATAAAAATATTACAAAGAAGATCCTTAAAACACACACTATTACCAGTTATAAAACAAAAGTTCCAGCCAAAAGAATAC